>NC_057804.1:83253178-83297016 GCF_018294505.1 Triticum aestivum
CCCCCCACCTACTGACGCTGACAAGTGGGCCCCAGGGCTTAGTCAAAGCTAACCAGCCCGGGTCAACACGGGATTAGCCCCTGTGCCACTGACGTGTGGACCCCACACGTCAGGTTTGACCCGAGCCAGCCCTGTTGACCTGCTGACGTCACTGTGACGTCAGGCTGACGCAGTAATTGAATTTCTGGATTTAAATTAAATCAGGAAATTCCAGAATATTAACTAAACTTCAAAAATTCATAACTTTTATTCTGTAACTCCAAATTGGACAAATTATATATGAAAAATGATCAGAAAAATCCAATCTATCCATCTGTACTATTTCCATGCATGATCAAACAAGTTAACTTGATGTTTTAAGCAGAACAAGAAAAGGCACTTTAAAAGGCCATATTTGAATTTGGAATTTGAATCTTTGATTCAAATTTGTTCAAACACTTCTGGCTTTAGTTGCATTAGCCCAACACACTCATATTGCCATGTTTCATGCATGCATCATATTGTTGCACATTGTTTGGTGATGTTTGTGTATCGATGTCCTTTGCGACAGGATCTGTTCCCGAGGAGTACCGTGATTACCCTAACGAAGAACCGTATCCGTGCATCGAACCATCAGGCAAGCAACCAACCATTTGATCATATCGATACAATCCCATGTTCTCGCTCCTGCTCTCTTTTACTGCATTAAGACCACGCAATTCAAACTGCTGTGTGCTACGGTAGTTGAACCCATTTCCTCTGCATGACCTGTCATTGCCACAGTAACTAGATGAAAGCCACTAGCATGTGTAGGAGTTGATTGAGCCATGTGTATGTGTTGTTCCTACCTTGCTATGCCTGCTATGCTTAGAGTCGTGTCAGGTCTGGTTCATCTGGGTGATGGGCTAGAGTGAAATGATTATGTCGGTAATGAGAGTGGTGTGGTGAACACGATTTGGTAAAGGTATCGATGAGAGGCCATGTAGGAGTACATGGTGGGTTGTTTCATTGAAGCCGACCTTAAGCACTGAGATCTGTATGTGTGATTTAAGATACAGCTACTACCATGCATTGGGCCCTGAAATATGACCCCGCTCGACTTCTTATTCACCCTAGCTCTCTGTCCAGGAGTTGCAAGTAGTTTCTGGTGTTTGTAGCCTACTGGAGGCCGTGGACAGCGCTGACCGAAGGGGTGGGCTGTGATGCGGTAGGTACGTGGCCGGGTGTACCGAATACCCGTTAGGTATCTCGGGAACCCTGTTCACATCGTTCGGGGCCGTATGGGAAACCTCGGCCGGACTCCCTGCGGATGGAACCTGAATAGGCGATAAACCTGGACTAGAGGCTTAAGTGTTTAGGTAGGTCGTGGTCTACACCCACGTCGGCTTTCGCTTGAAGTCTGCCAAGCACATGTCGTGTGCAGACGCTAAGTGGTGGAAACATGTATGAAGAAGTACACCCCTGCAGGGTTATCATGATCTATTCGAATAGCCGCATCCGCGGTAAAGGACTACTTGGTTGCCTATACAGTTCATAGACAAGCAAATGGAAACTACTAAAAGCCTCAAGACAAGTGTGAGTGCCGAGGATGGCTCTTCCGTAGGAAGACGGAGGTGGATCCTCGGTAGTGTATTGAAGTGGTGAGTAGTGGACTCGTGTGCGCAAAACATTTCAAGTTGGAGTATCGTAGGATAGTCTAGCCAAGAGTCAAAGCTGGCTTGCTGCAATAACTCCACCAACCATTCTTGATACTATGCATGTATGTAGGATCTGATGTAAGTCTTGCTGAGTACCTTTGTACTCATGTTGCTATAATTTACATTTCTTTACAGAAGACGCTGCAACCCCTTCTGATGGGTTCTATGTAGACGTTGACATCAACGAGTAGGCTAAAGACCCAGGTGGTGACCCTGAGCTTGTGATGGACCACGTAGTATAGTTAGGCTTCCAAGCCTCTTTTATTTTACTAGTTGTCTATACCCAGACAATGTACTTCCGCTGCTGGCTTGTATGACTGTATGACTTGTATGTTGGGTCGTGAGACCCGTACCTTTGTGTATGTTATGTATGGCTCCCTGAGCCTTAAATAAAGTACTTGTGTCATAGAGTCATGTTGTGATGCTTCGTTGTATTTGCACATATCGAGCATATTGTGTGTATGATTGAAATGCTTGGTATGTGTGGGATCTGACTATCTAGTTGTTTATCTTTAGTAGCCTCTCTTACCGGGAAATGTCTCCTAGTGTTACCGCTGAGCCATGGTAGCTTGCTACTGCTCTGGAACACTTACGCTGGCCGGCATGTGTCCTTCTTCGTTCCTGTGTCTGTCCCTTCGGGGAAATGTCACGCTTTGAGTACCGGAGTCCTGTTAGCCCGCTACAGCCCGGTTTACCGGAGTCCTGCTAGCCCAGTGCTACAGCCCGGACCCACTTGCTGATGACCGACACGTTCGAAGCTGGGTCATGGATGCCTGTCCCTGTAAGTCTGTGCCACTTTGGGTTTATGACTAGTCATGTCAGCCCGGGCTCTTTATCATATGGATGCTAGCGACACTATCATATACGTGAGCCAAAAGGCGCAAACGGTCCCGGGAAAAGGTAAGACGACACCCGTGGGGATACCGTGCGTGAGGCCGCAAAGTGATATGAGGTGTTACCAGCTAGATCGATGTGACATCGAGTCGGGGTCCTGACAGCGTTGGCATCAGAGCCGGACTGCCTGTAGGTTCTCCAAGCCAAACTGGTCGATGTTGAGTCTAGAAATTCTTTAGTTATATGTAGGGGAATTGTTTGTGGGATGGAACGTAAGGCTCTTTTTACTCCTTATACCTTATGACTTTCTGATCTGAGTCGGTCCATTCTTCCACCGGGGGTTATGGAATTAGGATCTATTTCTCTATCAGGATCACGTGTTACTAATCAGTAGTACCTTATAAGTTTGATGGATACAAGCCTAGTTCAGTTCTACTACCACATCATGTTGCCAGAATGGTTTCAGAACTTTGATATGATGATGTTGAGTGTGTACGAAATCCTTTGTCAAATGTCTCAAAATCCTTTTTGAGCATTTACAGCTGTTATGCTGCCGAAATTTTGCTAGAAATTCTAATGCCTTTGCATTATGATTGTGCTTTCAGATGGCCACTCGCGACCTCAATCAAGTGGTTCGCCTGACTCGATGCCTAGATGTACCCGGCCATACTGCTAAGTTGGTCAGGGTAATGACTGAGGCTGGATACCGCTGGTATCCTGAGTACACGGTCGAAGAGCAATTCCGAGATTTTAATCAAAGCCAGTATCTCTGCACTGTCAGGATATTTCCATCTTATCCTGGATCCACTGAGCCTCTTCACTGCTCCTATGGACTCTGGGTTACTATCGAGATGGCTGTGCAGGACGCCGCCTACTCTATGATGACCATTATGCGAGTCAGATCTGGTTTATTTCGGGACTCTGATTTCCGGTATATGCCAGGATCACTTCCGGGAGCACAAGGATATCTCCAGGCTATTTATGCTGATTCCACTCAGGAGGATTCACGGACTCGCACCACTGCTGAGATGCTCGAGGATAAGGACCGTGAAAATCGGGCCTTAAGGTTAGAGCTCTTCAATACCCGTGCTGACCACTGGGCCACTTTGACTCGGTTCGCACCGGCGGTGCAAGCTGGATATTCGGATATGCGCGATCTCTATCCTGTGAGATCTGCTCTGCCAGACGTGATGGTTTGGCGTGATGTAGGAGGCATCACCCCACCTCGCGGTCCCCGCAGGCCACCGTTTGTTGGTCCAAGGCCTCATCCTAGCCCCTATGGTCCACAAGCTCCGCGAGATCGTCTGTTTCCGGATGAACATGTTGAGCTTCCAGGCTATGGAAGTGACTTTTATGAGGACTACTACGGATCGGTCTGAGTTAGGGGTAGCATCACTAGTTCGCACTAGCTGTGTCATCTATCGTCCCGCGTGACTCGTGGGTTATGACCTAGTTTGTACTCTTTCCGGAGGTGTAGAAAAATAATGTATAGGAGCTTGGAATGCCTCCGATGAGATGTAATCCTTTTCTCACCGTAATAGTACTTTGTTTGGTCTTGTACTAAACCTTGTATGGTGTGTATGACGATGGAATAAAGAAGCAGTTTCTGTATCTACCATGTCATACGGATGATCATCTTGCATTCCGAGTTATTTCTTACATTATGTATCCCATGTCGGAATCTCATCATTCTGACTAAATCATTGTCTTGTTTACCTAGGATGGTCAACACGCGCGCCAACCCTGCTTCCCAAGAGCAGGCCGAAGGCAGTGAAGCCAGGAATGAAAATCTGCCTCATCCTCCTTCACTAGCCGAGGTGATGATGGTAGCTGAGAGAAACAAGCGGGAGACAAACCGTTTGTTGGAGCGTATTGAACAGAATACAACACACCATCAGAGGGCTAACGTGGTGTCACTCAGTGATTTTATCAAATTGCATCCACCCACGTTCCACCACTCCGTCGAGCCTCTCGACGCTGATGACTGGCTTCGCAGTATCTCTCACAAGCTGCGTTCCGCGCTGGTAGCGGAGGCTGACAAGGTCACCTTTGCCGCATATCATCTTGAAGGCCCCGCCAGTCTATGGTGGGAGAATTATGGAGCCATGCGCCCAGCGGGCCATGTCACTACTTGGGCTGAGTTCAGCGAGGCTTTCCGTGAACATCACATTCCGGAGGGTCTCATGGACCGTAAACGTGAAGAATTCTGCAATTTCACCCAAGGCCGACTTTCTGTGGATGTCTATAGCAGGGAGTTTGGTAATCTCGCACGATATGCAACTGAGGAAGTTTCTACTGATGCCAAGAAGCAAGCAAGGTTCCGTAAGGGCCTTAGTCCTGAGCTTCGCCGCGACCTCCGTCTGCATGAGTGCACATCTTTTTCGAAACTTGTCAACAAAGCCATCAGTGCTGAAACTGGTCAGACTGACTATGATGCAACACGCAAGCATGGACGTGACATGGGTTCCTCATCCGGTGCTGGTCCTCAGAAGCGCCGCGTGTGGGTACCCAACACCGCCCTGCCACCCAGGTTCACACCGAGGCCATCTTTCCAGGCGCCTCGCCCTGTTCAACAGTCTGCACCGGCCAAGCCCTATGGGGGTCCAACCAATAATGCTCCTCCACGTACCAGTTCCGTGACTTGTTTCAAGTGTGGGGAATCTGGTCACTATATGCGTGAGTATCCCCAGACCAACCCCAATCGATCTGCTAAAGCTGTTGGCCGTGGCAAGCTGACAAGGAAGGTGTTTCATGCTAAACCGGTCACCGCTTCACGTGGCCATGTCAACTGTATCTCTGCCGAAGAAGCTCAAGAGGACCCCAACGTCGTTCTCGGTACGCTTCTTGTTAACTGCCACCCGGCATCTGTTCTTTTCGATACAGGAGCCTCTCATTCTTTTATATCTGAAAATTATGCTCGTTTGCATAACGTTGCATTCTGTGACTTGCCATCCACTATGGAAATCTCTACCCCTGGGTCTAGATGGCAGACCTCTAGGGTAAGTTATGGAAATGAGATCCAAGTCGACAGACTTGTTTTCCTTGCATCTTTGATAGCCCTTAAATCTTCGGATATTAATATCATTTTGGGTATGGACTGGATGTCAGCTCATCAAGCCAAAATTGATTGCTTCTCTAGGACTGTTCAACTCACCCATCCTTCGGGGAAGATAGTTAATGTCTTGACCCGAATAGCCAAGCGACAATTATATTCTCTTAACGCCAGCCCTTTGCCAGACCTTGAGGACGTTCCGGTAGTCCGTGACTTTCCGGATGTCTTTCCAGAGGAATTGCCAGGTGTTCCACCTGACAGGGATGTTGAGTTCGTAATAGACCTCATTCCAGGAACCGTTCCGATTGCTAGAAGACCCTATAAGATGGCACCCCTAGAACTAGCTGAGCTTAAGAAACAACTCGATGAGTCCTTGAAAAAGGGTTTCATCCGACCTAGCTCATCTCCGTGGGCTTGCCCCGTCCTATTCGTCAAAAAGAAAGATGGTACGGACCGGATGGTTGTAGATTACCGACCTGTCAATTTGGTCACAATCAAGAACAAATATCCACTTCCCAGGATCAACGATCTGTATGATCAGCTCGCTGGATCCTCAGTCTTCTCCAAGATGGATTTGAGGTTGGGCTACCATCAAACCAAAATCAGAAACGGGGACATTCCTAAAACGGCCTTTGTTACTCGTTATGGCCAATACGAGTACACCGTCATGTCCTTCGGTTTAACCAACGCTCCAGCCACCTTTTCTCGGTTAATGAACTCAATCTTCATGGAGTATTTGGATAAGTTCGTCGTAGTTTATCTCGATGATATACTCATCTACTCCAAGAACGAGGAAGAACATGCCGAACATCTAAGGCTAGTGTCGCAGAAACTTCGAGAGCATCGCCTTTATGCCAAATTTTCTAAATGTGAATTCTGGTTGCCAGAAGTGACCTATCTGGGTCATGTAATATCTGGTAAAGGTATTGCTGTTAACCCTGAGCGGGTTCAAGCCGTCCTTAATTGGACTCCACCTGAATCGGTCAAGCAAGTTCGGAGTTTTCTAGGCTTAGCGAGCTATTGCCGTCGCTTTGTCGAGAATTTCTCCAAAGTTGCCAAACCTCTAACCGAACTCCTCAAAAAAGATAAGAAGTTCGAATGGACTCCACAATGTGAGCACAGCTTTCAGGAACTGAAAAGACGCCTGACCTCTGCTCCCGTGCTAGTACCGCCAGACTTCTCCAAGGACTTTGTTATCTACTGCGACGCCTCGCGACAAGGACTAGGTTGCATTCTCATGCAAGATCGACACGTAATTGCTTACGCTTCACGGCAATTGCACCCACATGAGGAGAATTATCCTACTCATGATCTAGAGCTTGCAGCCGTAGTCTATGCACTTAAGACCTGGCGACATTACCTCCTCGGTAATCGTTGCGAAATATTCACTGATCACCAAAGTCTGAAGTACATTTTCACCCAACCGGATCTGAATCTCAGGCAAAGACGTTGGGTTGAATTGATTACAGACTTCGATTTAGGAATAACCTATACCCCAGGGAAAGCCAACGTCATGGCTGATGCGCTAAGTCGTAAATCTTATTGTAACAACCTGATGTTACAACAAAGTCAACCGCTTCTCCATGAGGAATTTCGGAAGCTTAACCTTCACATTGTTCCTCAAGGTTTTCTTTCCACCTTGGTAGCAAAACCTACTCTTACGGATCAAATCATCGCTGCCCAAAAGCGAGATAAGGGAATATCTAAAATCAAAGAGGACATTGCTAGCGGAGGTGCTAGCTGTTTCTCCACAAATGATCATGGTGTTGTGTACTTCGAGAACCGTCTAGTGGTTCCCAAGAACCAGCATCTACGGCAGCTGATCCTTAAGGAGGCTCATGAATCTCCTCTCACCATTCATCCCGGTAGTACTAAGATGTATCAGGACCTACGCCAGAGGTTCTGGTGGACTAGGATGAAAAGAGAAATTGCTCAGTATATTGCTAATTGCGACGTCTGTCGTCGTCTAAAAGCAGAGCATCAACGGCCTGCTGGCACCCTTCAACCCTTAGCTATTCCTGAATGGAAATGGGATAAAATTAGTATGGATTTTATTACCGGTTTTCCCAGGACCAAGAGAGGGAATAATGCTATTTTCGTCGTGGTCGATCGTCTTTCCAAAGTAGCTCATTTCTTACCAGTTCGTGAGAGTATAACCGCTAGTCAGCTGGCAGACTTGTACATCTCCCGAATAGTGTCTCTCCATGGTGTTCCTTTGGAAATTAACTCGTATCGAGGAAGTCTTTTCACCTCTCGATTTTGGGAAAGTTTCCAAAATGCTATGGGAACCCGTCTCTCCTTTAGCACCGCTTTCCACCCTCAGTCGAGTGGTCAAGTGGAACGCGTCAATCAGATTCTAGAAGACATGCTCCGAGCCTCTGTTATCTCCTTCGAAATGGACTGGGAGAAGTGTCTTCCATTTGCCGAATTCGCTTACAACAACAGCTATCAATCTAGCTTGGGTAAAGCCCCTTTTGAAGTTCTCTATGGACGACGATGTCGTACACCCCTTAACTGGCCAGAGACCGGGGAAAGACAATTCTTTGGCCCGGATATGATTCAGGAAGCAGAAGATCAAGTTCGTATCGTTCGTGAAAAGTTGAAAACAGCCCAATCTCGTCAAAAGAGTCAATATGACCGAAAACATAAGGCTATGACTTTCGAGGTTGACGAGAAGGCTTACCTTCGGGTCACCCCTCTGAAGGGAACCCATCGTTTCGGTATCAAAGGCAAATTGGCTCCTCGTTACATTGGACCTTTTCGCATTCTTGCCAAACGAGGAGAAGTTGCCTACCAGTTGGAACTACCTCCGCATCTCTCCAGAGTTCACGATGTCTTCCACGTTTCTCAACTCAGGCGTTGCTTCTCGGATCCTATCCGTGAAGTGGACCACGAAACGCTTGATCTCCAAGATAATCTTACATATCGAGAGTACCCCATTCGTATCCTCGATCAAGCCGAACGTACCACGCGACGTCATAATATCAAGTTTCTCAAGGTTCAATGGTCGCACCATTCTGAGGATGAAGCAACTTGGGAAAGGGAGGATCGTCTTCGACTCGAGTATCCCGCCTTCTTCTCGGAGGAACCCAAATCTCGGGACGAGATTCTGTTGAGTGGGGGTGAGTTGTCACACCCTAGCTAGTCATGCATTAGAGTGTTGCATCATGTTTACTCATTCATCAGAAACTTGAAATGGGGATGACAGAACCCCCAGTCCCCTCTGAAACCAACTAGGGCTACTAAAATAATTTTTCAATGAACCTGAAATGCCCTTCTAAAATGCCCATCATTTTTGTCTTGGTTCAGAACCTCTGCCAAAAGTGGTGCACATTTTTCTAGGCCATCCTAGGGTTTTTGAATTAAATCATAGATAATTGAATTTGGGCATTTAAAATAATATAAAATATTTAAATGCTCAAATATCTCCAAACTAAAATGTTTCATGTTGGAAATAATCCAACTATGGACCAGGAGTAGTTTGGTGATTTTTGGAGTTGCCTAGGTATTTTATTTAATTCAACAAAGTTGCAGATATATTAAATAAAAACAGAAAACAGAAAATTAAATAAAAGGAGTAGACTTACCTGGACCTACCTGCCCAGCCCAGCCGGCCCAGCACTGTGCTGGCCCG
Source organism: Triticum aestivum (assembly GCF_018294505.1). Lineage (NCBI taxonomy): Eukaryota > Viridiplantae > Streptophyta > Magnoliopsida > Poales > Poaceae > Triticum > Triticum aestivum. Next base: position 83,262,375 of record NC_057804.1, read on the forward strand.
TGCCAGCCAGCTGCTTCCCCTTGCCAGAGCAGGCAGGGAGGTGAGCATGGCGCGCCCGAGCTCGCCACGCACCACCCAGCCTCTCTGCATCGCCCGGGTCGCCGTTGCGCCGCGTGGATCGTCTTCTGGTCGTCGCCCCGACCTCGCCGACACCCCATTCACTCTCCCCGGCTCTCCCTCGCTCTCTCTCCCGCCCGACCGAACACCACCGTCGCCACCGTTCGCCGTAGCAGTCGTCTCCGACCACCCCTCGCTCCCCCGACCAGCTCAGGAGCTCCGCCTCGACTCCCTCTTCCTCCCCACCGCTCCACGGGTCCCCGGAAGCCCTGCATCGCCGCCACGTCGCCGTTCCCCTCTTCGGACTCCGACCACCGTCGCCGTCAAATTCGTCGTCCCCGGCGCGTCCCCGAGCCCGCTTCGACGCCCACTGCAACCGCGGTGAGCCCCCGGAGCGTTTCCCCCTTCTTCCCTGGTCTCTTCCGACCTCTAGGCCCTAGCTCCACCTCGACCGAGAGCTCCACGCCGCCGGCGATGTCGCCGTCGTGGCCACGGTCGCCGTAGCGCTCAACCGAGCACACCATCGTGCTCCACACATCACCAGGAGCACGTAGAACGCACCAACGCTTCCCCAAACCCCCTGCAACACTGATCCCGACCCCACCCGAACTCCGGCCGCCGCAGCCGAGCTCGCCGCCGTCAACTCCGGCCACCCCGACCCCAACGGGCTCCGTCAAGAGCTGCGGGTTGTCCTCAGCTCCACTCCGGTGGCCTCCGCGGTCCATTTGGTGGCCGAAACGACCAAAACCACTCTCGCCGCCGCGCTAATGGTCGCCGCCGGCCAGAACTCCGGCGAGCTGACGTGGCCTAGTTAATTAGTCACTAACCCCCCACCTACTGACGCTGACAAGTGGGCCCCAGGGCTTAGTCAAAGCTAACCAGCCCGGGTCAACACGGGATTAGCCCCTGTGCCACTGACGTGTGGACCCCACACGTCAGGTTTGACCCGAGCCAGCCCTGTTGACCTGCTGACGTCACTGTGACGTCAGGCTGACGCAGTAATTGAATTTCTGGATTTAAATTAAATCAGGAAATTCCAGAATATTAACTAAACTTCAAAAATTCATAACTTTTATTCTGTAACTCCAAATTGGACAAATTATATATGAAAAATGATCAGAAAAATCCAATCTATCCATCTGTACTATTTCCATGCATGATCAAACAAGTTAACTTGATGTTTTAAGCAGAACAAGAAAAGGCACTTTAAAAGGCCATATTTGAATTTGGAATTTGAATCTTTGATTCAAATTTGTTCAAACACTTCTGGCTTTAGTTGCATTAGCCCAACACACTCATATTGCCATGTTTCATGCATGCATCATATTGTTGCACATTGTTTGGTGATGTTTGTGTATCGATGTCCTTTGCGACAGGATCTGTTCCCGAGGAGTACCGTGATTACCCTAACGAAGAACCGTATCCGTGCATCGAACCATCAGGCAAGCAACCAACCATTTGATCATATCGATACAATCCCATGTTCTCGCTCCTGCTCTCTTTTACTGCATTAAGACCACGCGATTCAAACTGCTGTGTGCTACGGTAGTTGAACCCATTTCCTCTGCATGACCTGTCATTGCCACAGTAACTAGATGAAACCCACTAGCATGTGTAGGAGTTGATTGAGCCATGTGTATGTGTTGTTCCTACCTTGCTATGCCTGCTATGCTTAGAGTCGTGTCAGGTCTGGTTCATCTGGGTGATGGGCTAGAGTGAAATGATTATGTCGGTAATGAGAGTGGTGTGGTGAACACGATTTGGTAAAGGTATCGATGAGAGGCCATGTAGGAGTACATGGTGGGTTGTTTCATTGAAGCCGACCTTAAGCACTGAGATCTGTATGTGTGATTTAAGATACAGCTACTACCATGCATTGGGCCCTGAAATATGACCCCGCTCGACTTCTTATTCACCCTAGCTCTCTGTCCAGGAGTTGCAAGTAGTTTCTGGTGTTTGTAGCCTACTGGAGGCCGTGGACAGCGCTGACCGAAGGGGTGGGCTGTGATGCGGTAGGTACGTGGCCGGGTGTACCGAATACCCGTTAGGTATCTCGGGAACCCTGTTCACATCGTTCGGGGCCGTATGGGAAACCTCGGCCGGACTCCCTGCGGATGGAACCTGAATAGGCGATAAACCTGGACTAGAGGCTTAAGTGTTTAGGTAGGTCGTGGTCTACACCCACGTCGGCTTTCGCTTGAAGTCTGCCGAGCACATGTCGTGTGCAGACGCTAAGTGGTGGAAACATGTATGAAGAAGTACACCCCTGCAGGGTTATCATGATCTATTCGAATAGCCACGTCCGCGGTAAAGGACTACTTGGTTGCCTATACAGTTCATAGACAAGTAAATGGAAACTACTAAAAGCCTCAAGACAAGTGTGAGTGCCGAGGATGGCTCTTCCGTAGGAAGACGGAGGTGGATCCTCGGTAGTGTATTGAAGTGGTGAGTAGTGGACTCGTGTGCGCAAAACATTTCAAGTTGGAGTATCGTAGGATAGTCTAGCCAAGAGTCAAAGCTGGCTTGCTGCAATAACTCCACCAACCATTCTTGATACTATGCATGTATGTAGGATCTGATGTAAGTCTTGCTGAGTACCTTTGTACTCATGTTGCTATAATTTACATTTCTTTACAGAAGACGCTGCAACCCCTTCTGATGGGTTCTATGTAGACGTTGACATCAACGAGTAGGCTAAAGACCCAGGTGGTGACCCTGAGCTTGTGATGGACCACGTAGTATAGTTAGGCTTCCAAGCCTCTTTTATTTTACTAGTTGTCTGTACCCAGACAATGTACTTCCGCTGCTGGCTTGTATGACTGTATGACTTGTATGTTGGGTCGTGAGACCCGTACCTTTGTGAATGTTATGTATGGCTCCCTGAGCCTTAAATAAAGTACTTGTGTCATAGAGTCATGTTTTGATGCTTCGTTGTATTTGCACATATCGAGCATATTGTGTGTATGATTGAAATGCTTGGTATGTGTGGGATCTGACTATCTAGTTGTTTATCCTTAGTAGCCTCTCTTACCGGGAAATGTCTCCTAGTGTTACCGCTGAGCCATGGTAGCTTGCTACTGCTCTGGAACACTTAGGCTGGCCGGCATGTGTCCTTCTTCGTTCCTGTGTCTGTCCCTTCGGGGAAATGTCACGCTTTGAGTACCGGAGTCCTGTTAGCCCGCTACAGCCCGGTTTACCGGAGTCCTGCTAGCCCAGTGCTACAGCCCGGACCCACTTGCTGATGACCGACACGTTCGAAGCTGGGTCATGGATGCCTGTCCCTGTAAGTCTGTGCCACTTTGGGTTTACGACTAGTCATGTCAGCCCGGGCTCTTTATCATATGGATGCTAGCGACACTATCATATACGTGAGCCAAAAGGCGCAAACGGTCCCGGGAAAAGGTAAGACGACACCCGTGGGGATACCGTGCGTGAGGCCGCAAAGTGATATGAGGTGTTACCAGCTAGATCGATGTGACATCGAGTCGGGGTCCTGACAGCGGCACTGGCGACTCCATCATCCGTGTTGCCGGCTCCTTGAACTTCTCGGGGTCACCTCTTGGGCGGCTGGCGTCGGGAGGCTGCGGAAGAGGAAGAGGGCGGGTGGCAAGGCCGTCAAGTCGGAGTACGCGGGCACCGACGCCTTCGTAGCGTATTGACGGTCCTGCTGCTTCGTCTTCCAGCTCTTCCTCCGGCGCCGCCATCACCATCCAGCCCCTGGACGGCCGCCGAGGTGTTTCCTCGGTGTCTTTTGCCACCCGTAGCTCGCCTAGGCGCCCCTCTTTCCCTTTTGCCATCTTGTTCCATTTCCTCAGGAGAGGGACAAGAAAGGGATTACGGGCACCTTGTCTCTTTTTAGTCTTGTAAGCCTTCGACCTTTGTTATCTTTAGAACTTGTAATCCCCCTGTTCACGTTTTTCATTCCGTATGAACTGTACATGTATGGGATGTTTTTAATGAAAAGGGGTGTTTGCCGGGCTTTTCATTCGCGGGTGAAACCCGCGGCAAGGATCGAATCCTTGTTGCTATCTAGGTAAACATTTTTCCGCCCGGCAACAGGCCTTGCTGTCCCCCCATCTCGCTCAACCTTTCTCACGCTCCTAGCGGAGGCAGGGAGGAGGGGGGTTCGGCCCCCATGTTCTATCCCCTTGCTGCCGCGACTACGACCAACTCCGGACCCAGGAGATGATCCTTTGGTTCGAAAAGAGGGGAGCATGATAGCTTGGATATAAAATGAGGTTTCACATACCCCAGTTCATAACGACATGCATGATAGGGGATAAAAAAGACTTATCTAGACCTGCAGCCCCCGGCAGCCTTGGCTTGCCGTGGACGGATCCTTGCATTTGCAGCCCCCGACAACCTTGGCTTGCCGGGGTCTGGGCACCGGCTCGTTCCCTTCTTCCGAATAGCTCAGCAGAAATACTTACGTGTCCTGCAAACCAAAAAGGACAAGGAAGAAGCAAAGAGATGCACACTCGACCTCTAAGCTAGGGGTTAGCCGCCGTCGAGAACTGTCAACCCTAACTGATGAGGAGACTCGACCTAGCATGCATGCTATAACTTAGGGCGCCAGCTCTTCATTTATTAGTGCTCAGGGTCTCGCTTGGCTTTGTACAAAGGGTTACCTGCCTTGCCGGCAAGGCTTGTACAAAAGGGTGGCTTGCCGGGAGGCCCGGTAGCCGCGCCTTATGTGTAAAACTTGCAAAGATGCTCGATGTTCCAGGAATTGCTCACTGGAATGGCATCTTCGGTCTCCAGGCGGACTGCACCGGGCCTGATGACTCGTGTTACCCGATAAGGGCCTTCCCACTTGGGCGTAAACTTGTTGGAATTCTTGGCCGACTGAACGTGCCGAAGAACAAGGTCGCCTTCCTCAAAGCTCCGAGCATGAACCTTGCGGCTGTGGTAGCGGCGCAAGGCTTGCTGGTAGCGTGCTGCTCTCACAACCGCCCGGAGACGATATTCCTCAAGGAGCGTTGCGTCATCTCGCCGCAGTCACTCTTGCTCAAGCTCATCATAAGCGAGCACTCGAGGTGACCCGTGTATGAGTTCTGTGGGGATAACTGCTTCTGCCCCGTAAACCAGGGCAAAGGGTGTCTGGCCGACGGCTCGATTCGGTGTCGTCCGGATTGACCAAAGAATCGCCGACAACTCATCAATCCAATGCCTCCCACTTTTGCGCACCCTGTCGAAAGTCTTCGTTCTTAAGCCTCGTAGGACTTTTGCATTTGCTCTCTCCGCTTGGCCGTTGCTCCGTGGGTGTGCCATGGAAGCAAAACAGACCTTGCCGCCGAGATCCTCAATGTATTGCATGAAGGCATGGCTTGTGAACTGCGTGCCGTTGTCGGTGATGACCCTGTTGGGCACCCCCAAAACGGCAAACTAGTCCCTTGAAGAACTTGATGGCTGACTGTGCCGTCACCTTCCTCACTGCCTCCACCTCTGGCCACTTTGTGAACTTGTCGATGGCAACGTACAAGTACTCAAAGCCCTCGACGGCACGGTGGAAGGGGCCCAATATATCGAGCCCCCAGACCGAGAAGGGCCGGGAGAGAGGGATGGTTTGAAGGGCTTGAGTTGGTTGATGAAGCTTCTTTGAATGGAACTTGCACGCTTCACACTTGGTTACTAGTGCCGTCGCATCCTGGAAGGCGGTTGGCCAGAAGAAGCCTTGCCGGAAAGCCTTGCCGGCAAGGGCCATTGACCCTAGGTGGGAGCCACATATTCCTCCATGTATCTCTACCAACAGCTTAGTCCTTTCTCTCTGGAGATGCACTTCAATTTCACCCCATTCGGTCTCCTTCTGTACAAAACACTGTCAACGAATTGATATAGAGCAGACCGGCGGGCTACTTTTTCCGCTTATTCCTGCTCCTCAGGAAGCTCTCCTACTTGGAGGAATCGGACAGTATGTTGTGCCCATGCCGGAGCCTACGGCTCGACGGCAAGGACTAGAGGCATCTCTTTTGCCGCGGGAGCGACCAATTTTACGGCCATGGCCTCAGGCCCTACCGGAGTGTGCAGCCCCGCGGCAAGGCCGGCATCCACGGCAGTACCTTCACCAGTGGCCCCGGGAGGCTCGAACGGGAAGAACTTGCTGGGGCCTACCTTCCTCCGCTTGTTCTGCCCTGCTGATGGTTCAACGGATGGTCGGGTTAGCTGAAGCACAAAAGTACCTGGTTCCACAGGTAGCTTGAGGGCAGCGTGCTTTGACAAGTAGTCGGCGACGTCGTTCTCTGCCCGAGGGACGTGCTCAACTTGTATACCGTCCAAGCGCTCCTCCAGCTTCCTCACTTCGTCCACGTAGGCTTCCATCAACGGACTTTGATAATCTTTGTTGACCTGCCTGACGATGAGTTGCGAGTCACCCCTGACGATGAGCTTTTTGACTCCGAGGTCCGCCGTGATCCTAAGACCGGCAAGCAAACCGCCATACTCAGCGGTGTGGTTGGTTGACATCTCCCGGGGAAAGTGCATATGGACGATTGGCGCCTTGCAACGAAAAAACTCCACCAAAGTACATGATCCAGTTGCCACTCGTTTCCTCGCCGTGGAGAGTGGTCTCTTGTACCTCTTCGTCAAGCGTCAAGGTCCACTCTCCAACAAACTCCGCCAAGACTCTGCTCTGGATCGTCGAGGTACTTTCAAACTTTAGACCGAAACTTGACAGCTCCAGGGCCCATTCCACTATCCTCCCTGTTGCATCTGGATTGTGCAGTATCCGTTGCAATGGGAGGCGGGTGACCATGGTGATTTCGTGCGCTTGGAAGTAATGGCGCAGCTTCCTCGAGGCCATAAGGAGGCCGAAGAGAAACTTTTGCACACCTGAGTACCTCGACCTAGCTCCCTGTAAAAGGGAGTTGACAAAGTAAACCGGGTGCTGCACCATCTTCTTCCTTTGCGCAACTTCATCTGGCCGTGTGGGCCCTACCGCATCGGCGTCAGCCTTGCCAGGATCGAGCCCTGCCGGGGACTTAGTCTTGCCAGGGCCGAGCCCTGCCGGGGAGGGTTCCGACCCACCAGCTGTTGACTCTGCCGCTGCTGCTGCCTCTTTTTCGACCTCTCTCTATGCCACCAGTGTAGCGCTAAGCACTTGATTGGTTGCTGCTAGGTATAGCAGCAACAACTCCTGTCGTTTAGGCGCAACTAGCACCGGGGCAGAGGAGAGGTACTTCTTCAAATCTTGCAACGCCGCCTCGGCCTCTGGGGTCCACTCCACTGGGCCCGTCTTCTTTAAGATCTTGAAGAAGGGAAGGGCATGCTCCACGGATTTGGAGATGAATCGGCTCATGGCGGCAACGCAGCCAGTGAGCCGACGCACGTCCTTGATCCGTCTGGGTGCCTCAATCTTCTCGATGGCCTTAATCTTGTCTGGGTTCGCTTCAATCCCACGATCTTGCGCAGGTTTCCAAAGGTTTCCTCCAGGTCTTGCACGAGCGTTGATTTGTCCTTGGTTTTGACCACTATGTCATCCATATAAGCTTCCATATTTCTATGTAGCTGGGGTTCAAAACCAATCTGGACTGCTCTTGCAAAGGTTGCGCCAGCACTCTTCAACCCGAAAGGCATCCGTAAAAAGCAATACATACCACATGGGGTGATGAATGCTGTCTTTTCTTCGTCTTCTTTTGTCATGAAGATCTCGTGGTATCCTGAGTAGGTGTCGAGGAATGATAACAGGTCACACCCAACAGTGGCGTCAACAATCTAGTCGATGCGCGGTAACGGGAAGGGATCCTTTGGACAAGCCTTATTGATGTTTGTGTAATCAATACACAGTCTCCACTTCCCGTTTGCCTTGCGCACTACTACCGGATTGGCCAAGCACGTCGGGTGGAGCACTCCTCTTACCAAGCCTGCCGCCTCTAGCTTCCTGGTTTCTTCTGTGATGAACTCTTGCCTCCCCGGAGCTTGCTTCCTGACCTTCTGCTTGACGGGCCGCGCATGAGTACAGACAGCAAGGTGGTGCTCAATCACTTCCCTGGGAATGTTGGGGATGTCGGAGGCTTGCCATGCAAACACATCGACCTTCGCCCGCAGGAAAGTGACGAGCTCGCTTTCCTATTTGCTATCGAGGGTGGAGCTTATGGTGAAATCCCCACACATGCCGTCCTCCTTGATGGGCACCTTCTTGGTCTCTGGCGGTGCAGCTCTGGACTTCTTTCTCTTGACGGCGAAGCTCTCTGGCACGTCCTCGACGGCAGCGCAACACCCTGAAAAGGTGCACTTGCCGGAGTGGGTGAGAGGGGTCTCATCGGTCTTCTTCCCTCCCGGGGTTCCGTCGGCAGGAGCAGGTGCCTTAGCGGCAGCTACTGCAGCTGCTTCCCCGTAGAGTTGGTCAGCGCAAATCAATGCATCTTTCTTGTCGGAGGGGATGGTGATGATGTTCATCGGCCCGGGCATCTTCAGCATGTTGTAGGCATAATGTGAAGCCGCCATGAACTTGGCTAGTGCCGGGCAGCCGAGGATCCAGTTGTAAGGCAAGGGGATCTCGGCTACATCGAAAACAATCCTCTCCATCCTGTGATTCAGCTCACTTCCGAAGGTCACAGGCAGCGTGACCTTTCCCTTCGGTTGGCTCCTCCCCGGGTTAACCCCTTGGAACGTGCCCGTCTCCTTGAGGTCTCCATCAGGGATCTGTAGCTTCTTGACAACAATAGGCGAGATCAAGTTCAGGCCGGCCCTGCCGTCGACCAACATCTTTGTCACCTCGAAGTTGCGGATCGTTGGGGAAACCAACAACGGCAAGCACCCGACCGCAGTAGTGCGGTCAGGGTGGTCCTCGGTGTTGAAGATGATGGGCGTGCTGGACCATTTCAGTGGCCTCCATGCGTCGAACGACGGCTCCACCGCTATGATCTCACGTGCCCACTGCTTGAGCTAGCGATGAGATGTATGTAGTGAGGCGCCACCATCGATGCACATGGCCTCCGTGGCTTTCTGGAACTCATGATCACCGGACTCATCGTCCCATCGTGATCATCGTCTTCTTGCTTCTTGTTGCGGCCCTGGGTGGGACTCTCCTGCTGACTATCTTTCCCGCGGCGACCTCCTTGGCCGTCACATTTCTTGTCGGACCCTTCGGCACCATCTTGGCCCTTCTCCTTGTCACGCCACTCATACTCGGCCTTCTGCTTCTCAACGAACAGCTCTACTTGCCGGCAGTGTTGGAGGTCATGGCCCTTGGTGCCGTGGATCTTGGAATACTGCTTGTTGGAGCCTCCTGACTTGTCGGCGGCCGCCAAGGGCCGGAAAGCGACACACCCGGCAACTTCCTTGCCAGGGTCGCTTGCCTTGGTCTTCTTGGTGGTGCCGGTGTCGTCAGATCCCTCGATGGCAAGCACAGCCTTAGCTTTGCGTTTCCTGTTACGGCGCCGACCCTTCTTCGCTGGGGTGGCGGTATCGCCAATGAAGTCGGTTTCCACACTGGCATCTTCGCCGGGGTACTTCTGTCGGAGTTATGGGCCATGGGTAGGCTAACCCGGGTCCCAAGACCTTTCAAGACATTGGGGCCGGCCGCGCCCCTCAGGCCGAGTCCCAGGAGCAACCCTAAGATATGCCGAGTCTCAAACACCGACTCCAAGACAAGCCGAGTCCCAGACGGTGACTCCGACATGAGCCGACTCCAAGACAAGCCGAGTCCCAGATGCGGCCCGTGGCTCCTCCCTCATCTCAAAGTACGATGCGGGGTACGGTCACGGCATGGCCGTTTCCCCCCTGCTTACGAGGGGCCGACATGTCTACAGTGGGCCGTATCGCCGGAAGATCTCCGGCGAGGCGCGGCACTGTTGCCATGCCTGCCCTGACCTCAGCCACAGTGAGCGGCACACTGTGGCCACGACGCCGGCCTGTACGATCCGAAGACGGCGGGGCCGCCTGTCAGTGGGCGAGCCAAAGGCGGCCCGAGCGCCTCAGAGACGGCCCTGAGGGAGTCGGCCTCCCTGGAGTCGGCCGACTCCCCCCCAGGGCCCCATGAGCCATTAACCCGACAAGATGGGGAATGGCGACAGTGATCGCTCGATAGACGGCGACACTGTTGCCACGACCCAATGACCGAGCCTGCGTCATCAGGAGCACCGCTACAGTGTCAAGCCTATCCGCGGGACCCACCAGTTGGCGGGCCCCAGACGCTGGCGGGAAGGACGGCCGCCTAAGAGTCAAACGGATGGGACCCGCGCCCAGCCGGATTACTATTGTACCCCCGGGGGGTAGGCCTATATAAACCCCCCGGGGCACCCATGCAAAGGGTTCAGACATTGAGATAGTTAGACCAGATAGACAGGGAGGAGAGAGCTAGCCCTGCCCTCTCTTACCTCCAGATACAGCTCTAGGAGCACCATTGTAGTCACTTTGCTTTAGTGATCATGCGGAGACCCCGCAGAGCAGCAGTAGGGGTGTTATCTCCTAGGAGAGCCCTGAAGCTGGGTAAGTTCCGCCGGCGTGCATGTCTTCGCCTCATCCCGCTTCCAGGCACCGGCGACGTTCTACTCGCCCCCACCATGATAAGCCATCCTTTGGCATATGTCGTATCCAACCCCCGACATTTGGCGCCCACCTTGGGGCCTCGTGCACCGTCGTCCGGAGATCTGCTCTGGATGAGAACCTTGTTCGTCCCCCGCGAGCACAGCCAGCCCGGCACGCCGGATGGCGTCTATGCTGACACGCTACACGGTGCTGAGATCGCCTGTGCAGCCAGTAGCCTCGCCGATCTTATCGGCGAGGTCCGCCTCTCCGATGAGCCTGCGTCTGACGCAGGCACGAGTGGCCCCGAGAGCCTCCTCGCGGGCCTCCTCGACCAACTCCACGTCGCCGGTGAGCCTGCCGTGGACCTGGAGTCCATAGGATCTACCGACCCGATGCTGGTCGACTCCGACACCGCGTCGCTCGATGCGTTCCCCACCAACGTGGTGTTTTACGACGAGCCGCTCTCTTACGAGGTCCTCGTCCTCGATCACGGCGAGCGCTCCAGCGAAGGGGCGCACGACCCGCTTGACGCGGCCCTGCGAGACCTCGCAGCGCCGATTCCAGAGGACACCGACGCCGAGACGCTGGAGGCGCTCCGCCTTCAGCTTGTCGAGGGCGCGAAGAAGCTGGCAAGCATGGGGCGCTTGTCAGAAGCCTACCAACGCGAGATGGATCGCGCCGTAGACGGCTCGCCGGCTCCGACCGGGCCTAGCCGCCTAGGCACGGTCCGACAGCGCGGCGTGGCAATCGCCAACCTCTTCGGGGCTGATCACCCTGTGTACACCACGCCCGCAGAGAATATCCGTGCCGCCCAGGCGGCGGCAGACGAGTTCGATAACTTCGAAGGCGAAGAGCACTGCATAATGACGGAGCGAGTTCAGCAGCTCCTCGACGCGGCTGCCAGGCAGAATGATGTCGGCTGCTGCACCGAGGCGCTGCAGCGCCAAAACGATGACCCACCGCCTCGCCGAGACCAAGGTGCGACATCTCGGACGCCGACTGGCGGGGCCCGTGGGAAGAAGGACAAGGAGCCGGCTGTCAGCCACAGTCGGAGTCACATCACCATCGAGCGCGACCAAGACGGCCGCCCCAAAGCGGTGGAACGACGGGACGACTACCTGCCTCCCCCTCCTCGCAGAGAAAGGCGAGTCTCCCCGCCGCCTGTGGAACATCCGACTCTCGGCGACCGCCTTGGCCGCCGAGAGGGAGTCGGAGAGAACGACGCCCGCCACCGGAACGACCGACTCCACCGGTCCCTGGCGCTGGAAGAAGAAGACGAGTTGGGTCCCCCCTGCTTTGGACCCCGCATCCGAGATGAGCCCTTCCCCAAAGGGTTCACGCTCCCCCGAGACACGCCCAAATATACCAGCACCGTGAAGCCGGAAGATTGGCTGATCGACTACTCCACAGCCGTCAACATAGCGAAAGACAGCAAGCGTGTTGCCGTAAGATACGTCCAGCTCATGCTCCAGGGCTCGGCCCGGACGTAGTTAAACAGCCTGAAGCCTCGCAGCATCAACAGCTGGGTCAACTTCATCAAGGCTTTCGTCCGCAACTTCACGAGCACGTACAAGCGACCTCCCAAGCCGCGCCAGCTCTCCTTTTGCGTACAAGGCCCTGACGAGTCTACTCGCGACTACCTCACGCGCTGGAGCGAACTCCGGAACTCCTGCGAGGGCGTGCACGAGGTGCAGGCCATCGAGTACTTTACTGCCGGGTGCAGAGAAGGCACCCTCCTCAAGCATAGGCTCCTCTGCGACGAGCCAGAGACCCTCGATGAGCTGCTGATCACAGCGGACAAGTACGCCACGGCCGACTCCTCCATGAAGGCGGAGATTCGGGTTAGCGCAATAGGCAAAGTCGCCCCTCAGGCTCCAAGAACTCCTGCTGGAGACACCAGTCGGCGGCAACAGCAGAATGACCAGAAGCGCAAAGCCCTGCAGCCGACTTCCAGCAGTCGGCAAGTGGCAACAGCAGAGGACCAGCAGTTGGAGGGGCCGCCTCCGGCGAAGCGACAGAAGGGCGGCAAGTCCAACTGGCTGCCGGCTTTCTCCTACGAGCAGACTCTAGATGGTCCCTGCAAGTTCCACAGCGGCGCGAAGCCGTCCAACCACACCACCAGGAAATGCCACTGGCTGACCAGAATCGCCAAGGGGGACGGCCTGCTCCCTCCCCCTCCTGCTGGGCCGCCTCCTCCACAGCCGCCCCAGCAGCCGGCCGTCAGGCCAGTCGGCGCGATACAAGATGAGTTCCCAGACGAGCATGGAGCCTATGTGGTATTCACCAGTGTAGCAGATGACCGACGCAGCAGGCGTCAACAGCAGCAAGAAGTAAATGCAGTTGCATCATGTACTCCAGAGTTCATGCATTGGTCCAAAAAGCCTATCAGTTGGAGCAAAGCTGATCACCCAGAGGTGATGCCGAGTCCAGGCTCCTACGCCTTGGTCTTGGGCGCCACACTCGCCACAGATAGGCGGGCCGCTCGCTTCTCGCGAGTGCTGATAGACGGAGGCAGCAGCATCAACATCCTGTACAAGGATACCATGGAGAAATTAGAAATCAAGCGAAGACAGCTTCAGAGCAGCCGGACTGTGTTCCACGGAATCGTCCCTGGCCTTTCCTGCTCACCGATCGGCAAGATTCTGATAGACGTCCTCTTCGGAGACAAAGATCACTTTCGCTGAGAGCCAATATGGTTTGAGGTGGTGGACCTTGACAGCCCATATCATGCACTGCTTGGCCGACCCGCCTTGGCCAAGTTCATGGTGGTCCCCCACTACGCCTACCTCAAGATGAAGATGCCAAGTTCCAAGGGAATCCTGACCGTGTCCGGCGACTACAGGAAGTCGTCCGCTTGCGCGGCCGAAAGCAGTTGGCTGGTCGAGTCCATGGTGATCGCAGCTGAGAAACGGCTTCTGGATCGGATTGTAGCGATGGCCGGCAAGCAGCCCGAGTTATCGCCCGACCCCAAGGAGTCGGAAGCAGAACGATCATTCAAGCCGGCCAAAGAAACAAAGAAGATACCGTTGGACCCGGAGCACCCGGAGAGGTACGCTGTCATGGGCACAGGCCTTGACAGCAAATAGGAAGGCGAGCTCGTCGATTTCCTCCGTGAGAATCGCGACATCTTCGCATGGTTCCCCAAGGACATGCCTGGTGTCCCGACGGAATTCGCCGAGCACAAATTACATGTCCGATCTGATATGAAGCCCGGCAGGCAGCCCTTGCGCCGCCTGTCAAAAGAAAAAAGGAGAGTTGTTGGAGAAGGAATAGCCCCTCTCCTGGCAGCCGGCTTCATCATGGAAGTGTTTTTTCCAGAGTGGCTAGCGAACCCAGTGCTGGTGCTAAAGAAGAACAAGCAATGGCGGATGTGTATCGATTACACGAGCCTCAACAAGGCTTGCCCCAAGGACCCATTTGCCCTGCCAAGGATTGATCAGGTGATAGACTCCACAGCCGGATGCAAGCTGTTGAGCTTCCTAGACGCATATTCAGGATATCACCAGATCAAGCTGAACCCGGCCGACAGACTGAAGTCCGCCTTCATCACGCCGTTTGGAGCCTTCTGCTACCTGACCATGACGTTCGGCTTAAGAAACGCCGGCGCCACCTTTCAGCGTTGCATGCAGAAGTGCCTCCTGAAGCAACTCGGAAGATCAAGCTCAAGGAAACTTTTGAGAACCCTGCTGGAGGACCTCAAGGAAACTTTTGAGAACCTGCGCCGATTCTAGATCAAGCTCAACCCAGAGAAGTGTGTTTCCGGAGTACCAGCCGGCCAGCTCCTCGGCTTCCTGGTCTCCGAACACGGCATAGAGTGCAACCCTGTGAAGATCAAGGCCATCGAGAGGATGGAAGCACCCAGACGACTGTTGGATGTGCATAAGTTCACCGGCTGTTTGGCATCCATCAGCCGATTCATCAGTCGGCTGGGCGAGAAGGCTCTCCCCTTGTATCAGCTCATGAAGAAGACGACCTTCTTTGAGTGGACTCCCAAGGCGGACGAGGCTTTTCTCCAACTGAAAAAGATGCTGACTACTCCCCCTGTGCTGGCGGCTCCGACTCCCAAAGAGCCCATGCTCCTATACATTGCCGCCACCAGCCGAGTAATCAACACAGTCATTGTAAACGAGCGCAAGGAGGAAGGCAAGGCACTACCTGTCCAGAGACCAGTGTATTACTTGAGCGAAGTACTGTCGGCCTCCAAGCAGAACTACCCCCATTACCAGAAGATGTGCTATGACGTGCATTTTGCCGCCAAGAAATTGAAGCCTTATTTCCAAGAGCATCCAATCATTGTGGTCTGCACAGCTCCGCTGGCCGAGATCATCGGAAGCCGAGATGCCACTGGCCGAGTGGCCAAATGGGCCATCGACTTGGCCCCCTACACCATCTACTACGAGCCCCGCACTGCCATCAAGTCGCAAGCACTGGCTGACTTCCTCGTTGACTGGGCCGAGACCCAGTACCTGCTGCCAGCACCCGACTCCACCCATTGGCGGATGCACTTTGATGGCTCCAAGATGCGCACCGGCTTGGGAGCCGGCGTCGTCCTTACTTCCCCCAAGGGCGACAAGCTCAAATATGCGCTGTAGATCCACTTTGCCGCCTCCAACAACATGGCCGAGTACGACGCGCTCATCCACGGGCTCCTGCTTGCCAAAGAACTCGGCATTCGCCGGATCCTGTGCTATGGCGACTCTGACTTGGTGGTTCAGCAATCATCTGGCGATTCGGACGCCAAGGACGCAAATATGGTGAGCTATCGTTTCCTCGTCTAGCAACTCAGCGGATACTTCGAGTGGTGCGAGTTCCTCCACGTGCCAAGGAACGACAACTACCAAGCAGACGCCTTGGCACGAATCGGCTCCACCCGCCAGGCAATACCATCTGGTGTCGCCCTCCGGCGTCTCCTCAAGCCTTCCATCAAGCCGTCACCAGAATCAGATTCAATCTTTGTGCCGGCTCCGCCCGAGGAAGACGGATCCAACTCCAAGAAACACACAGCCGAAGCCGGCCCGGGGACTTCGGAACCCGGCCCGGGGACTGCGGTGGCAAGATCGAAGACTCCAGAGCTCGGCCCGGGGACTGCTCCAGTCGGCCCCGGGACTTTGTCAAATCAGCAAGCGGCTGCGGACTCCAACCCGCCGCCTCCCAGCCTGGCCTCCCTTATCCATGTCGCATCAGTGGTAGTTGAAGAAATAGCAGCACCTTCATGGGCCCAGCCCATCCTTAGGTTCCTTGTAAACAGAGAGCTGCCAACTGATGAAATCTTGGCTCGGCAAGTGCAACGCCGAGCAGCAGCCTACACCATAGTCAACAGAGAACTGGTCAGGCGCAGCGTTACAGGCGTCTTCCAATGCTGTGTCGAGGCAGAACAAGGCCAAGCAATCCTCAGTGACATCCATGAAGGCGAGTGCGGTCACCACGCGGCCTCAAGGGCACTCATCGCCAAAGACTTCTGGCACGGTTTCTTCTGGCCAACCTCCTTGGAAGAGGCCAAAGAGTTAGTCCAAAAGTGCAAGGGGTGCCAGATTTTCCATTCCAAGCCACTTCAGCCAACTTCTGCACTCAAGACTATCCCCATCGCCTGGCCCTTTGCAGTCTGGGGCCTGGACATGGTGGGACCATTCAAGACGGCACGAGGTGGCTTGACTCACCTGCTTGTTGCAGTGGACAAGTTCACCAAGTGGGTGGAGGTGAAACCCATCAAGAAGTTGAATGGCCCGACTACAGTGACCTTCATCGCTGACATCACAACTCGGTACGGCATCCCACACAGCATCATCACCGACAATGGCACTAATTTTGCCAAAGGCGCCTTGGCCCGTTTCTGCGCGACACAGGGCATCCGACTGGACTTAGCGTCCGTTACCCATCCGCAGTCAAACGGCCAGGTAGAGCGAGCAAACGGTCTCATCTTATCCGGCATCAAGCCTCGACTCGTCGTACCGCTAGAGCGATCTGCCGGCTGTTGGCTTGAGGAGCTGCCAGCCATCCTCTGGAGTCTGCGCACGACTCCAAACAGGTAAACCGGCTTCACACCCTTATTCCTCGTCTATGGTGCCGAAGCCGTCATCCCAACGGACATAGTGTTCGACTCCCCGCGAGTCACCATGTACACTGAGGAAGAAGCAGAAGAAGCACGTCAAGACGGCGTCGATCTGCTGGAAGAGGGCCGGCTGTTGGCACTCAGCCGGTCCAGCATCTACCAGCAGAGTCTGTGTCGATACTACAACAGGAAGGTCAGGCCAAGATCTTTCCAAGAAGGCGACCTTGTGCTCCGGCTGATCCAGCGAACAGTCGGCCAGCACAAGCTGTCAGCACCTTGGGAAGGCCCCTTTATCATCAGCAAGGTGCTAGGGAACGACGCCTACTATCTGATCGACACTCAGAAGCCCCGAGCGTGCAAGAGGGACGACTCCGGCAGAGAGACAGAGCGCCCGTGGAATGCAAATCTTCTTCGAAGATTTTACAGTTGATGCAGTATGTATCACACCACCCCTTTGTATTAAAGTACTAAGACTTTGGGCCCCCCGAGACGAGCTCGGGGACTGCCCTGTTTTGTTATCTGTATGACAAGAATTATGCCTTCGAGTACATTACTTTCATTACAAGCCGCTATGAGGAGCTTCCCGCAGTGAGAAAAGTAGTGTGCGGTGCCCAATCCACCTCCTGGAAAAGCCGCAGCTCACAGAGCGACTGTGAGGTGGGCAGGAGTAAGGAAGAACGGGCGCCCACACGAAAAATGGCTAAGGACCTAAAAGCGCGAACATAGTGTAAGACGGACTCCAACGTTTCTAAAAAGCAGAAAGCCGACTCATGAGTAGCCGGCTTGCCATCTTTATTAGCCTCTATCAAGGACGGCCGACTCTTGAGTAGTCGGCCTGTCATTTCCTATCCGACTTGCTAAAAAGAAACTCTAAACGGCCAAGTACTTGCCTTCCCGAAGTAGCTAAGCACTTGACCCGGCGACAGTCCGCAGAGCGGCTGTCCGACTGGCAAGGCAGCGACTCATGGAAGGCGGCAAAGGGAAAAGCCTAAAGAGCAGCAGGCAAGGAAAGACGGAAATTGGATAAATATTTAATAGGACCATGGCCGAATCGATACACCCCGCGGGTGGAATTGTTCGAATCTAACAAAGTTTTCAAAAGATTACTAAAACAGACAGGCGAGAAAGACAGCCTAGGAGGCGGAAGCCGGGATCGGAGGATCGGTGGAGACGGCGGTGTCAGGCGCCGGGGCAGTCGGCTGGGCGGTCTCGGTTTGATCGCCTCCGGCGGCAGTCGCCTTCTCTCGACGCGGCTCGTTGCTGGAGGCACGGTCGAGCTGAGGCTGGCCGCCTGCTCCGTCTTCTGGCACCTCCGCCTCGCCTTCGTCCTCCGCCTCATCCTCCTCCTCGGCGTTGATGTCGATCACCTCCGCCGAGTCCTCGCCATAATCCGGGTTAATCCCGAACCACTCTGGCGGCACTTCCTCGCCCCCTTCAGCCCGCTCGGAGACGAAGACGCTGGTGTCCGTATACTCGGCGATGGCCGCCGCACGCTCGATGAGGGCGCCCTCCACGGCCTCCAGCTCGGCCTGGACCTCTGACGGGAACGCGGCCAGACGGTCCAGGTCCAGCCCTGGATACCACGCCTTGACGAACTCCAAGGCCCGGCGCGCTCCGGCCTGGGCCGAGGAGCCCTTCCAGGCCTCAAGATGGCCGGCAGCGACCTCCAGCCAGTCGGTAGTATGACTGGCGGTGCGCAGAGCCGGCGTGCCTGGCCAAAGGGCGGCAACCGCCTGGGCACCGGCGCGCTGAAGCCGACGCATCAAACGGTGAGCTGGACGAAGACGAACTTCAATGCTCAGAAGCTGCTCATCGATGGTTCGAGGGGCATTGGCGGCGATCTCCTCACCATTTGCCCTTCGCGCCTCACGGTCAGCCTCGATGGCTAGAGGGACTGCATGCGAGTGACCAGGGAAGAAGTCTGCCAAGACAAAAAGAAGCAAAGTCGAAAAATCAGAAGTCGGCCTAACGCATAGTTGGAAGCCCGAAGAAACAAAAGAAACTTACCATCAACGATATCTTTGATCTCGTGGTAGCCGGAGGTCAGCATCGCCTCCCTGTCAGTCCAGGAGGAGCGCTCGCTCTCGAACACGGCCAGGAGGGCGGTCTCCTTCTTCTCGGCCTCGTCCTGCGCCTTCTTGAGCAGCTCCTTCTGCTCGGCCAGCTGCGCTGCTAGCAGGTCGCGCTCCGCGCAAGCCTGCCACACTCCTCCTCCTTGGCACGACGGGCGGTATTGGCCTCGTCCAGCTGCTCCTGAAGAGCGGCGTTGGCCCCTGAAGAACGAAAGAAAGACACAAATAAGTCGTCAGCAAGAAGATCGCTGGGAAGATCCGGCCCGACTGCTCGGTAGTCGGCCCGAATCTCGGGGACTACAGCCCGCGGGTGCGCCAGCGCGCCCCCGCGAAGAAAGAAGAACAAGAAGAAGAAGGAGATCGCCAGGAAGATCTGGCCCGACTGCTCAGCATTCGTCCCGAATCTCAGGGACTATAGCCCGCGGGTGCGCCAGCGCGCCCCCGCGAGGAAGAGAGGGAAAAAACTTACTCCGGCTTACCGATAAGTCGGCAGTCCGCTTGTTCAACTCCTCAATGTTGCGGTTGAAGGCAGTGGCGTGGAGGTTGTGATACTCCTGCAACAAGTCATTGAAGATAAAGTTAGTATTTGGAACTCGCCAGAGGGAGTTCCAAACCGCCTGCTCAGCAGCCGGCCCGGAACTCGGGGACTACACCCAGTGGGTGCGCTGGCGCGCCCCCACAGAGGAAAACAAGAATCAAAAAAGAGAAAGAAACTTACCCGAACAGACGTTCGCGCGGCCAGATGCGCCCTGGTGCAGGCTTGAAGGGCGTCGCCTTCAGCGTGCAGCTTCGCCTAAACGTCCAGAAGCAGTTGATTCAACGGCCCGGTACCGCCTCCGTGCACCCACCCAGTGGGCGCGGCGCTTGTGGCCTCGGCGCCTAGGGTTGCCGAGCCGGCAGCGCCGGCCTCCCGAGGTCGAGACACCGAGGTCGCCCTCTCAAGTCGGTGACGCACCGGCGAGACGACCTGAAGAAGTAGCCGCGCCTCGGCCTTGTCCGCAATTGCGGTCGGCGGCTCCGACGGACCCACCGGCTGTTTGCCGTGCGGTCTCCCATACGGCGGTGGAGGCGGCGGCGACGGCGCAAGAGTGTCCGACATGGAGGTCTCGCCGCTCTCCTTCTCCATGACGGGGTTCTCGATGCCGGCCTCTCCGGTCTGCCCCGTGAACTCCGGAGGCGGCGGTGCAGACGACAATGGGGGGACGAGCATCGCCGATCGACGACGCGCGGCCTCCTCGGCGTGCCGCCTCGCCGCATGGGCGGCTTCAGCATCCTCCAACTTCTTCTGGGCGGAGGCGGCCGCCTTGTCGGCCTCCTCCTTCTCCAGACGCTCGGCCTCCTCCTCCTCACGCTTCTCCCGCGCGTTCCGCTCCATTGCTTCCCGGAGGTCGGTGGCGGGGTCAGGCCGCCGGGTATTGGCGGACGTCTCTGCCGACCCCATGACGGAGGGGACGGCGACTCGCTCGAGGGAAAGAGGGGCCCTGAAGAAGAATGGAGGAAGTATAAAAGAAGAGTCGGACAAGATTCAACTAAGGAAAATAATAGAAAAAGCGTAAAGACTTACGCAGAGACTAGGGGCGGCCTCCTCACTTCCCTTCGGAAGTGGTTGGCCTTCGCAGCTGCCTCCTCCCGCCTGGTCGCGGTGGCTGCCCCTTGATCTTCTTCAGCTTGCCGCCGAGCGCACTCGGCCCGGCGTGACGCCTCTTCGAACCGCCTTGGCCAGCGGAGGAGCCGACCTTCGGCTGATGGCGCGGTGCGACCTCCCCTTCGGCGTCGTCAGTAGGCCAGTCAGCGAAGGTGGCCGAGGGCATATATTCGCCTTCTGTCCCTTCTCCCCCGCCTTCGGCGTCGGCTTCCATCGCCGCCGCCCCCAAGTCGGGGTCGTCGACGTCGCTCTGCGCGCGATCAGGAACATACTCGCGGGGTTGTCGCGTGGCGCCGGCTGTAGGCTGCATAAGGGGATTCTAGCTTAGAAAAAACCGACAAGAGTCAGAAGCCGGAGTCGGCCGCAAGAAAGATGAAAGAATAGGGGGACGCAGCTTACCACTGGCGGAGGGTTGTCGCGCGAGTACGGCTCCTTGCCGAACTACCAGTCCTCGTCGAACTCGAAGTGCGCGATATGATTCACCAAGTTCGCCACCTCCTTGCGGGGCATCTCCTTGGTGCTCATCCGACTTGGGTCTCGGAGGCCGTTCATCTGGCAGATCAGGTGAGGCCGGCCTTGCAGCGGGAGAACTCGGCACGCCACGAAGGCGGCCAGCAAGTCGGCCCCGCCGAGACCCTCCGACTGTGTAAGGACCCGGAGTCGCGCCACGGCGGTGGCTCCGGCGGGAGTCAACGTCTTGACTCGGTGTGACCAGCTGGGGAGCCTCCCAGTTAGGGGAGCGGTGTTGTAACGCGGCAAGTTGACCCAGTCGCCATCGGTGGCGAGGTTCTTCACGAAAAAGTATGAGCGCTGCCACATCTTCACCGACTTGATCAGCGTGATGGGAGGAAAAGGGTTGTCGGCCATCGAGCGCCGCACCGCAATGTAGGCGCCGCACTGAGCCGGCACGCCGGCGACGTACGTGCCGAGTCTAGAAGAGAAGAATTCTCCCCACAGCTTGATGGTGGGGAGAACGCCAAGGAAACCTTCACACAGAGTGGCGAAGGCAGAGAGCAACACCACCGTATTCGGAGTGAGGTGGTGCGGTTGAAGGCTGTGGAACTCCAAGAACGAGCGGAAGAAGCCGCTCGCCGGCAGCCCCAGGCCGCGCATGAGGTGCGAGCGGAACATAACCCGCTCGCCCTCCTCCGGCGCCGGCCGGATCTCCCCATCCGGGGCGGCGCGGGCGCGCACGTGGTCCGCGCTGGGGAGACGGCATGTCCGGCGGAGGAACTCGATCTGGTCATCTTCTACCTCCGAGCCGTCCCAGAAGCCAGAGCGCATGGCGGGGGCCGCGGCGAAGGAAAAGCTCATCGCCGTGGAGCGGAGTGTTCTTGCTCAACAACGGAGGGAGGAGGAAGAGAAGGCAAAATGAGGCGGGGAGCGGGGAAGAATGGCGCGCGTGCTGTGCCGCTCCGCTCCCCCCGCCTACTTATAGCCCTGCGGGCTGAGGAGTCGAGGGGGCGGGCATGGGATTAACTGCGCGCGATGCCCCACGCCGTCCCATGATTTACCCCACGAAGTTACTGCGCGTAGTAACGACGTGGGAAAACCAACCGTCCTCGGCCGCAACGGATCCGTTCATGTGCCGAGGCACGGTAGTGGCGGGCCCCGCCTGACGGCCCGTCCTGTCGCGCGCGTGGGGAGGCAGACTGTCCTCTCCACGTGGCGCCACGCGATAGGACCGCCTGATGACTGCGGGGAAGCGTATCAGGCACGCCGCCTGGTTCCCCGCCGCGACTTTCGCGCTGCGGCTCTCCGCTAAAAAACATCTGACTCTCGACAGTCGGCCCAAGAGAAGACGGCGGCCGAGTTTCAGAGTCCGCTCCGGGGAGGTTGAAACTATTGAAGCCCCACAATGCAGCGTCCGCAGGGCTTCACCAGCTTCGGGGACTACTGTCGGAGTTATGGGCCACGGGTAGGCTAACCCGGGTCCCAGGACCTTTCAAGACATCGGGGCCGGTCGCGCCCCTCAGGCGGAGTCCCAGGAGCAACCCTAAGATATGATGAGTCTCAAACGCTGACTCCAAGACAAGCCGAATCCCAGACGGCAACTCCGACATGAGCCGACTCCAAGACAAGCCGAGTCCCAGACGGCGACTCCAACATAAGCCGACTCCAAGCTGGCGACCTCCAGAGAGGCCGACTATGGAGAGTCGGCCCATGACTCCTCCCTCATCTCAAAGTATGACGCGGGGTACGGTCACGGCATGGCCATTTCCCCTGCTTACGAGGGGCCGGCATGGCTACAGTGGGCCGTATCGCCGGAAGATCTTCGGCGAGGCGTGGCACTGTTGCCATGCCTGCCCTGACCTCAGCCACAGTGAGCGGCACATTGTGGCCACGACGCCGGCCTGTACGACCCGAAGACGGCGGGGCCGCCTGTCAGTGGGCGAGCCAAAGGCGGCCCGAGCGCCTCAGAGACGGCCCTGAGGGAGTCGGCCTCCCTAGAGTCGGCCGACTCCCCCCCAGGGCCCCACGAGCCATTAACCCGGCAAGATGGGGAATGGCGACAGTGATCGCCCGATAGACGGCGGCACTGTTGCCACGACCCAATGAACGAGCCTGCGTCATTAGGAGCACCGCTACAGTGTCAAGCCTGTCCGCGGGACCCACCAGTCGGCGGGCCCTAGAAGCCGGTGGGAAGGACGACCGCCTGAGAGACAGACAGCTGGGACCCACGCCCAGCTAGATTACTATTGTACCCCCGGGGGGTAGGCCTATATAAACCCCCCGGGGCACCCATGCAAAGGGTTCGGACATTGAGATAGATAGACCAGATAGACAGGGAGGAGAGAGCTAGCCCTGCCCTCTCTTACCTCCAGATAGAGCTCTAGGAGCACCATTGTAGTCACTTTGCTTTAGTGATCATGCGGAGACCCCGCAGAGCAGCAGTAGGGGTGTTATCTCCTAGGAGAGCCCTGAAGCTGGGTAAGTTCCGCCGGCGTGCATGTCTTCGCCTCACCCGCTTCCAGGCACCGGCGACGTTCTACTCGCCCCCACCATGATAAGCCATCCTTTGGCATATGTCGTATCCAACCCCCGACAACTTCCTTCCCTCTTTAGCGCGAGCGCATCGATCGGCCAGGACATAAAGTTCGGCCACATCCTTGACCTTGTTCATCGCCAGCTCTTCGCGCATCTTGTGGTTGCGCACGTTCTGGTGGAACGCACTAATCACTGCGGCGGGATGAACATCGGGGATGTTGTACTGCATGCGACTGAACCTTTGGATGTACTTGCGCAAGTTTTCTCCTTCCTTATGGGGGATGATGTAGAAAATCACTCGCCCGTCCATGAGATTGGTGACCTCCGGTAAAGGCGCCAACAAACTCATGGCACAGATCCGCCCAAGAAGAGATGGAATCCATCGGCAAGTGCATCAACCATGACATAACATTAGGCTTGAGTGCCAACGGGAAGTAGTTGGCAAGCACCTTATCGTCGTGGACCCCAGCATCTTGCATCGCGATGGTGTAGATGTTGAGGAACTCTGACGGGTGAGTCTTGCCGTTGTACTTCTCGCCAACGTCAGGCTTGAAATTGCGGTGGGAGGGCCACTAGAACTGCCGCAGCTCACGGGTGAAAGCCGGACAACCCACCTCGTAGGGTAGGCCACCGTAGCCTCCCGGCGCTGGGTGGTCCATAGCGGGCCCTGCCCGCCTGTCCGACCGGTGGTGCACGTCACATCGGCGCTCGATGGTAGTTCGAGCGTCCTCATAATCCCGCTCCCGAAGGACATGGTGCTGATCACGGTTGGTTCACGGGTTGGACGATGCAATGGAGATATCATCACGAGCATCGTCACGATGGGTCGTCGCCCGCGGCAGCCGGTGCTAAGGAGGGGAGTACACCGTAGCCGCATCGCCTTCGGCTTGGCCCCTGCTAGCAGGGGGTGGCCTGATGGAGCGACGGCCCACGGGTTTCGCCGGTCGCAACTCATCGTCGTTGGCAATGTCGACGAGGCTCCGGACGGTGGCCCTCCATTCATCAAGCTTTTCCGCCGTGGGGGGGGGGGGAAGTCGAGGAGGAGCTGCGCGCGCGCCAGGGCTTCTGCTGGCGTGGGTGGCAGCGAGAGTTGGGTGGACCGCGATGCGCTTCGACTTCTAACCACGTTAGAAGGAGCCTCGCCACGGCTCCGCAACCTCCCGCTACCTTCATCGGCGCCTCGGCGTGCATGCTGGTCCCCCTCATCCTGCGATGGACACATAGGGCTTTTCCCAGGGCGGCGCCCTGGGTCACCTACAAGGCGGTGCTACTCATCGCGTATGATTTGAGAAGAGCGTGCCATAGGTGCTGTTGTTAATGTCTTGGAGGTCGCCGCGCCGTTTGTGGGCTGCACAACGACGCCCCTGGAGGGCCCCGCGCCGCCTGCGGGGGGCTCGATGTCGTCTCTGGAAACGGTACCGCGCGGCTCGCCACCTGTCGTACAGGCGACGCCGCCCACCGGGCCTGGACTTCCAGGGCGATGTCGGTGTTCGCAGGCTGTGCCACGGGTTCTCTCCGTGACTGGCCCGCTACTGGCCCGCACCGGCGATGGCAATCCGGTCCCAGACAAGCCAATCGCCATGGTTGTCTTCTTCTTAGGTGCCATGGCGATGATGAGCTGCTGGGCCAACTACTAGACCAGATTTTCACAATTGCGCCCCCTACATGGCGTGCCAAAGATGTCGGTGGGAAACGACACCTATGGGATGACAAGAATCCCTACTGGGGTTGCGGGGCGTGGGATCATGAGGAGAGCGGGACTAGCAGACAGCACAAAGGGGATTTACCCAGGTTCGGGCAGCAAAGATGCGTAAAACCCTACGATCCTGCTTTGGTGGATGTATTTAGTGTTCTTGAGCTCTTGAACTAGCTCTAGGTGTTGCCAGGTTCCAAGGAGCCGAATCCCTCTCCCGTGCGCCTTGGGCCTCTTTTTATAGGAGAAAGGGGCTGCCACAGTGGCACACAGGAGGTGGAAAGTGCTACAGCATTATGAGCTTATCGCTGATATTACAGGACAAAGTCCATTAAATGCGGGGCTTAGGTGTCCCTTCACTTTATCGGGGACGGGGGTGAGGCCCGTCCCATCCGTCGCTGCCACTCCTGGCTTTGACACGCGCCCTGGCCAGCGGTGCATGCAGTGCCATGTAGGCAAGCAGGCAGCTGAGGTGGCGCGGTGGTGGAGCTTCCATGAAGGGTTGCATGTTGCCATGCAGGTGCCTGCCTAGCTGGTTGGGCCGACAGCTGCATGCGAACGGCGGCGGCAGAGACTTGCTGGCGCGGGCCTGGCAGTGGCCCTACTGGCGCGCCTGGCGAGGGTCTTGTCGGGTGGCCTGGCAAGGGTCCTGCCACAGCACGCCGTCGTCCCCGGCAAGGATCTTGCCGGGGGTCTTGTGGGCTTCCTCGGCAAGAACCTTGCCAAGGATTGTTGCCTTCTTGTCTTCATTTGATCTTGACTATTCTTTGTCTTCACAAAGATCTGCATGCCACCACGGAGGTGCCTCCCGAGCTCTGTCCCAAATGTGTTTACAATGTTGGTGGGCTCGAAGGCGGCTCGCTCAGCTGGTGTGGACGAGTTACCCCGACAAGGGTCTTGCCGGGGCTGCCTTCAGCAAGGGTCCTTGCCGGGGCAACCTGCGTTGCCCGTGCGACCTTTGTGGCCTTGGTCCTTGATGTTGCTTTGTTCGCCTTGTGCCTTCGACTTCTTTACGGCTCCCTCTTGTGCCCTGCTATGCATGGTCATGGCGGGTGGCTCTGACTGCCCGTGCACAAGTAAACGGGTCAAAAGCAGAGCCCCTACTTATGTACACCGACAAAATAGGAGATCATTGTTATCATGGCTTATGTGATATGGGTGCTAGTGCTAGTGCAATACCTATTTCCTTATACCAAGATATTATGCATGATATTGCACCCGCTGAAATAGAAGGTATTGATGTTACTATTAAGCTTGCCATTAGAGATACTATTTCACTAGTTGGGATTGTTAGAGATGTGGAAGTTTTGTGTGGGAGAGTTAAATACCCTGCTGATTTCCTTGTTCTGGGTTCCCCACAAGATGACTTTTGTCCCATTATATTTGGTAGACCCTTCTTGAATATTGTTAATGCTAGGATTGATTGTCAAAAGGATATTGTTACGATTGGCTTTGATAATATGACTCATGAGTTTAATTTTGCTAAATTTCGTAGACAACCCCGTGATAAAGAATTACCTAGTAAAGATGAAATAATTGGTGTTGCTTCTATTGTCGTGCCTCCTACTGATCCGCTAGAACAATATTTGCTAGACCATGAAAATGATATGTTTATGAATGAAAGAAGGGAAATAGGTGAAGTATTCCTTCAGAAGGTTCCTATCTTGAAACACAACTTACTTGTTGAAATCCTAGGGGATCCTCCTCCACCCAAGGGTGATCCCGTGTTTGAGCTCAAACCATTACGTGATAATCTTAAATATGCTTATCTTGATGAAAAGAAGATATATCCTGTTATTATTAGTGCTAACCTTTCAGAGCAGGAAGAGGAAAGATTATTAAAAACTCTGAAGAAGCACCGTGCTGCTATTGGATATACTCTGGATGATCTTAAGGGCATTAGTCCCACTCTATGCAAACACAAAATTAAAGTGGAAAAAGATACCAAACCCATCAGAGATCCTCAACGACGATTAAACCCTAAAGAAGTGGTAAGAAAGGAGATACTAAAGCTCCTTGAGGCAGGTATAATTTATCCCTGCTGATAGTGAATGGGTAAGCCCTGTCCATTGTGTCCCGAAAAAGGGAGGTATTACTGTTGTTCCTAATGATAAAGATGAATTGATTCCGCAAAGAATTATTACAGGTTATAGGATGGTAATTGATTTCTGTAAGTTAAATAAAGCTACTAAGAAAGATCATTACCCTTTACCTTTTATTGATCAAATGCTAGAAAGACTATCCAAACATACACATTTCTGCTTTCTAGATGGTTACTCTGGTTTCTCTCAAATACCTGTGTCAGCGGAAGATCAATCAAAAACTACTTTTACTTGCCCTTTCGGTACTTTTGCTTATATACGTATGCCTTTTGGTTTATGGAACCTGCTACCTTTCAAAGATGCATGATGGCTATATTCTCTGACTTTTGTGAAAAGATTTGTGAGGTATTCATGGATGACTTCTCCGTCTATGGATCCTCTTTTGATGATTGGTTGAGCAACCTTGATCGAGTTTTGCAGAGATGTGAAGATACTAGTCTCGTCCTAAATTGGGAAAAGTGTCACTTTATGGTTAATGAAGGCATTGTCTTGGGGCATAAAATTTCTGAAAGAGGTATTGAAGTTGATAAAGCTAAAGTTGATGCTATTGAAAAGATGCCATGTCCCAAGGACATTAAAGGTATAAGAAGTTTCCTTGGTCATGCCGGTTTTTATAGGAGGTTCATTAAGGACTTCTCTAAAATCTCTAGGCCTCTGACTAATTTATTGCAAAAAGATATTCCTTTTGTCTTTGATGATGATTGTGTAGAAGCATTTGAAATACTTAAGAAAGCTTTGATCATTGCACCTATTGTTCAGCCACCTGATTGGAATTTACCCTTTGAAATTATGTGTGATGCTAGTGATTATGCTGTGGGTGATGTTCTTGGGCAGAGAGTTGATAAGAAACTAAATGTTATTAAATATGCTAGTAAGACTCTTGATACTGCCCAGAGAAATTATGCTACTACCGAAAAAGAATTCTTAGCAGTTCTATTTGCTTGTGATAAGTTCAGACCTTACATTGTTGATTCTAAAGTTACTATTCACACTGATCATGCTGCTATTAAATATCTTATGGAAAAGAAAGATGCTAAACCTAGACTTATTAGATGGGTCCTCTTGCATCAATAATTTGATTTGCATATTATTGATAGAAAGGGAGCTGAGAACCCCGTTGCAGACAACTTGTCTAGGCTAGAGAATGTTCTTGATGACCCACTACCTATTGATGATAGCTTTCCTGATGAACAATTAGCGGTCATTAATGCTTCTCGTACTGCTCCATGGTATGCTGATTATGCTAATTACATTGCTGCTAAATTTATACCACCTAGTTTCACATACCAGCAAAAGAAAAAGTTCTTTTATGATTTAAGACATTACTTCTGGGATGACCCACACCTTTATAAAGAAGGAGTAGATGGTGTTATTAGACGTTGTGTACTTGAGCATGAACAGGAACAAATCCTACGCAAGTGTCACTCCGAATCATATGGAGGACACCACGCTGGAGACAGAACTGCACATAAGGTATTGCAATCCGGTTTTTATTGGCATACTCTCTTCAAAGCTGCCCGTAAGTTTGTCTTGTCTTGTGATGAATGTCAAAGAATTGGTAATATTCATAGACATCAAGAAATGCCTATGAATTATTCTCTTGTTATTGAACCATTTGATGTTTGGGGCTTTGATTATATGGGACCTTTTCCTGCCTCTAATGGAAATACACATATTTTAGTTGCGGTTGATTACGTTACTAAGTGGGTAGAAGCTATTCCAACTAGTAGTGATGATAATAACACCTCTATTAAGATGCTTAAAGAAGTTATTTTTCTGAGGTTTGGAGTCCCTAGATATCTTATGACTGATGGTGGTTCACATTTTATTCATGGTGCTTTCCGTAAAATGCTTGCTAAGTATGACGTTAATCATAGAATTGCATCCCCTTATCACCCACAATCTAGTGGTCAAGTATAGTTGAGTAATAGAGAGCTCAAATTAATTTTGCAAAAGGCTGTTAATAGATCCAGAAAAAATCCTATGGGTATGTCTCCGTATAAGATGGTTTATGGAAAAGCGTGTCACTTACCTCTTGAACTTGAACATAAGGCATATTGGGCCATTAAAGAGCTCAACTATGATTTCAAACTTGCCGGTGAGAAGAGGTTATTTGACATTAGCTCACTTGATGAATGGGGTACCCAAGCATACGAGAATGCCAAATTATTTAAAGAAAAAGTTAAAGATGGCATGACAAAAGGATACAAAGGCGAGAATTTAACATAGGTGATTATGTGTTACTATTAAACTCTCATTTAAGATTTTTGCAGGAAAACTTCTCTCTAAATGGGAAGGTCCTTACGTTATCGAGGAGGTCTATCGTTCCGATGCCATAAAAATCAACAACTTCGAAGGCACAAGTCCGCAGGTTGTGAACGGTCAAAGAATCAAACATTATATCTCAGGTAATCCTATTAATGTTGAAACTAATATTATTTAAACCGTAACCCCGGAGGAATACATAAGGGACACTTTCCAGAACGCTTCAGACTCCGAAAACAAATAGGTATGTGGTACGGTAAGTAAACCGACTCCAAAACAATTCTAATGGCAATTTTCCTCCGTTTTGGAATATTTAAAAATTTATGGAAGAAAGAAGTAATCCGGGAAGGACACGAGGCATCCATGACGGTGGAGGGCGTGCCCCCCCCCTACAGGGTGCACCCCATGTCTCGTGGACACCTTGTGTGCCTCTCGGACTCCGTTTTCTTGCACGTTACGTATTTTGGTTGGTAAAATTTCATTATATAATCCCCCGAAAGTTTTAACCACCATGTGACGCAAAAATCCTTTGTTTTTTCTTCGAGCTGTTCCTGTCGCAGATTTAGAGCAATATGTCATCCCAGGATTCGGAGATAGAAAGCTATGTGGCTGATTACCTTGCAGACCCTAGGGTCTATGGGGACTTGGACCATTGTGGCTGGACCACTGAGGAAGAAGAAGACCATGAGCCTAAGGGAAAGGAGGAGACAAGTTCAGACGAAGACAAAGTCCCATTACCACAACCAGGGGATATGCACGTGGAGTTTAAAAAGACAAGCCTTCCGGATAGAGCAAAGAAGCCCAAGATCGACTGTATCCCTTTTCGTCTCTTGCAGGAAAACCAACAGGAATTGTGTAAAAGAATATTAAACCTCGAGCAGGAGATCGATGATCTAAGGGAGCAAAATTCCATTCTCAAGCGCATGCTGAGAAACAAGCCTACATCATCAACAACTCCTTCTACACCACCTCCGAGGACATAATCACATGGGTATGGGCTCTCCCCTTGGCAACTGCCAAGCTTGGGGAAGGTGCCCCGGTATCATATCACCATCACACTCCTATCTTTACCGTTTTGCTTAGGTTGATCCTTTTAGTAATATCTTGATCTAGTAGATTGAAGTCTTGGTATGAATTAGTTTTGAGTTTTCCTTTGTGATCTCTATGTAATCGAGTCCGTGAGTTATCTATAATAAAAATTAGTGTTGAGTCAAAGGGCTTTGCTATCTTGCTATGATCTTAAGAAAAAAATAGAAAGAATAAAAAGAATAAAAGAGTTCATATCGATCTTGTGGATAGTGATGACTTCACATATAGAAAGTATGAGGCTTAAAAGTTGTTGAGAGTTGATGAGCGTAGTTCTGGTCATCGTTGCAATTAATAGGAAGTAATAAAGAAAGAGAGGTTTTCACATATAAGTATACTATCTTGGACATCTTTTACGATTGTGAGCACTCATTAAAGTATGACATGCTAAAGAGTTGATGTTGGACAAGAAAGACAACATAATGGTTTATGTTTTCTCGCATCTAAGTTAAAGTATATTGTCATGGATCATTCAAACATGTTGAGCTTACCTTTCCCCCTCATGCTAGCCAAAAATTCCTAGCACCACGTAGAGATACTACTTGTGCTTCCAAATATCCTTAAACCCAGTTTTGCCATGAGAGTCCACCATATCTACCTATGGATTGAGTAAGATCCTTCAAGTAAGTTGTCATCGGTGCAAGCAATAAAAATTGCTCTCTAAATATGCATGACTTATTAGTACGGAGAAAATAAACTTTATACGAGCTTGTTATGGAAGCAATAAAAGCGACGGACTGCATAATAAAGGTCCATATACAAGTGGCAATATAAAGTGACGTTCTTTCGCACTAAGATTTTGTGTATCCAACCCTAAAAGCGCATGACAACCTCTCCTTTCCTCTGTGAAGGGCATATCTTCTACTTTATGTCTTTTACTTTATGCAAGAGTCAAGGTGATCTTCACCTTTCCCTTTTTCATTTTATCCTTTGGCAAGCACCTCGTGTTAGAAAGATCCTGATATATATATCCAATTGGATGTTCGTTAGCATGAACTATTATTGTTGACATCACCTAAAGGTGAATACGTTGGGAGGCAACATTATAAGCCCCTATCTTTCTCAGTGTCCGATTAAAACTCCATAACCATAAGTATTGCGTGAGTGTTAGAATTGTAGAATACTATATGATAGTTGAGTATGTGGACTTGCTGAAAAGCTCTATTCTTGGCTCTTTCCGATGTTATGATAAACTGCAATTGCTTCAATGAGTAAGATTATAGTTTGTTAGTTTCCATCGAAGTTTATGTTCGTTGACATTGTGAATAGATTGTTACTTGAGCATGAGAAATCATATGACAAAATCTATATATATTGCTGTTGTAAGAATGATCATGATGCCCTCATGTCCGTATTTTATTTTTATCGACACCTCTATCTCTAAACATGTGGACATATTTTTCGATTTCGGCTTCCGCTTGAGGACAAGCGAGGTCGAAGCTTGGGGGAGTTGATATGTCCATTTTGCATCATGCTTTTATATCAATATTTATTGCATTAAGGGTTGTTATTACACGTTATATCACAATACTTATGGCTATCCTCTCTTATTTTACAAGGTTTACCATGAAGAGGGGGAATGCCGGCAGCGGGGATTCTGGCTGGAAAAGGAGCAAATATTGGAAACCTATTCTGCACAGCTCCAAAAGTCCAGCAACTCCATGAAAGTCATTTTTGGATTTAATAAGAATTATTGGGCAAAAAAAGTACCTGAGGGGGCCCACACCCTCGCCAGGAAGATGGTCCCCCTACAGGGCGCGCCCCTATCTCCTGGGCCCCCTGGTGGCCCTCGGTGCCCATCTTCTGCTATATGACGTCTTTTATCCTAGAAAAAAACAGAGGCAAGCTCACAAGACGAAACTCCGCCGCCACGAGGCGGAACCTTGGCAGAACCAATCTAGGGCTCCGGCAGAGCTGTTCTACCAGAGAAACTTCCCTCCGAAAGGGGGAAATCATCACCATCATCATTACCAGCGATCCTCTCACCGGGAGGGGGTCAATCTCCACCAACATCTTCACCAGCACCTTCTCCTCTCCAAACCCTAGTTCATCTCTTGTATCCAATCTTGTATCAAAACCACAAATTGGTACCTCTGGGTTGCTAGTAGTGTTGATTACTCATCGTAGTTGATGCTAATTGGTTTACTTGGTGGAAGATCATATGTTCAGATCCTTAATGCATATTAATAATCCTCTAATTATGAACATGAATATGCTTTGTGAGTAGTTATGTTTGTTCCTGAGGACATGGGTGAAGTCTTGCTATTAGTAGTCATGTGAATTTGGTATTCGTTCGATATTTTGATGAGATGTATGTTGTCTCTCCTCTAGTGGTGTTATGTGAACGTCGACTACATGACACTTCACCATTATTTGGGCATATAGGAAGGCATTGGGGAATAATAAGTAGATGATGGGTTGCTAGACTGATAGAAGCTTAAACCCTAGTTTATGCGTTGCTTCGTAAGGGGCTGATTTGGATCCATATGTTTCATGTGTTGCTTGCAATAGGGGTTAATCATAAGTGGGATGCTTGTCCAAGTAAGGGCAGTACCCAAGCACCGGTCCACCCACATATCAAATTATCAAAGTACCGAACGCGAATCGTATGAGCGTGATGAAACTAGCTTGACGATAATTCCCATGTGTCCTCGGGAGCGATTTCTCATTATAAGAAATTGTCCAGGCTTATCCTTTGCTAAAAAAAGGATTGGTCCACCTTGCTGCACCTTATTTACTTTCATTGATTGTTACTCGTTACGAATTATCTTATCACAAAACTATCTATTACCTACAATTTCAGTGCTTACAGAGAATACCTTACTGAAAACCGCTTGTCAATATACTCCAAAACCCTCAACCACTTTCTCATTTCCACATATGTCCTAAACCTAAAAGTAAAATTCGGCTACACCGATTTGATCTATCCGGCCCCACCGAGTTCATTTGACATAGCCACTTCCACAAACCCTAATCACTTCGATCTCACCGATAGGGATCTCGGTCTCACCGAGATGGGATTGCAAACTCTCTGTTTCCTTTTTGTAACATTTCGGTCTCACCGAAATGAGAAAATCGGTCCCACTGAGTCTGCATTGCAAACTCCCTGTTTCCTTTTTGTAACACTTCGGTCCCACCGAAGTCAGTGAATCGGTCCCATCGAGTTTGCCTGACCAACCCTCTGTGTACCTATTGCTGAAATCGGTCCCACCGAGTTTATGTGATCGGTCACACCGAGATTACGTTATGCCCTAACCCTAGCACATCGGTCTCACCGAAAACTCTAGCGTTCATATTTTGACCTGAATCGGTCTGACCGAGTTTGTTGATTAAGTCCCACCGAGTTCAGGAATCTGTCTGTAACGGTTAGATTTTGTGTGGAGGCTATATTGTAACGCCCCAGATTCGATGCGCCAGGTGTCCACCAGTTATTCGCCGTCGTTGTCATGTCATTTGCTTGCATGTTGCATTTTTTCCATGTCATCATCTGCATTTCATCTGCATGTTTTTCAAAACTTGCATCCGTTCGGGTTCCACCGGTTCTCTCTGTTGTCCGTTCGGAGTCCAGACCTCTCGCGCGCGCCCGTCGCCCCTCTCAGACCTTGTTTTCGTGTGCGGGTGTTAAACATTCTCGGTATGGACCGTGATTTGCCAAGCGGTCTCGGTACACAACCGGTAGACCTCCTGTCAAGTTTCGTGTCATTTGGAGTCCGTTTGATACTCCAACGGTTAACCGGGGAACCGTAAAGGCCTCTTTTGTCTGCAGCCCAACACCCCTCCAAAGTGGCCCAATAGCCCATCCAAACCCCCTTCATGCTCTCGGTCGTTCGATCACGATCGTGTGGGTGAAAACCGCCCCTCATTTGGACTCTCCTAGCTCCCTCTACCTATAAATATGCCTCTTCCCCCGAAATTCGCGGTCCAAACCCTAGCAATCTTCCTCCTCGCCCCGCCAGACATGTCCATCCGCGCCGGACATGTCCGCCGGACACGTCCGTTCGGCCAATCGGAGCATGCCACGTCGCCCGCCGCCGCCGCCAGCCACTCCCATGCCGCCACCTCACCCGCGCCCTCACCATCTCTCTCCTCCCACCACTGTGCGGCCCGCGGAACCTGGATCGGGCCCGCGCGAGCCCGCGCCACCGCCGCCGTCCGCCCGTTAGGCCCGCCGCCTCGCGCCTCCCGCCGGCGACCTCGTGCCGCCGCCGGAAACTTCCC
>NC_057804.1:83297352-83407089 GCF_018294505.1 Triticum aestivum
CACCCAGCGCCAAACTCGCCGGAGCCGCCTCTTCCCCGGCGCCCCCGAGCCGCTGCCCCGCCTCCGGTGCCCAGATCCAGAGCCCCCGGCGCGCCCGAGCCGCTGCCCCGCCTCCCGTGCCCAGATCCGGAGCCCCCGGCGGCCCCGAGCCGCTGCCCCGCCCCGCGCCAAACTCGCCAGATCCGGAGCCCCTAACCTCGCCGGCGTCGTCCCCGAGCTCCCCCTCAACTCCGGCCACCTTCCTCTACTCCGCCGATCTTCTCCGGCCCTGCCTCGTTTTCCATGCCATGGTCAACCCCAGATCTGGCAGGGTATATTTTCTCTAAGTCATTTAATATTTGCATTCTGGAGCACTATTCATCATATCATATCTCCTTGCATACTCCTCCATTTTGCGTGCTTAATATGTCAAAATGTTCATCATGATATGATATTAATTTTGTTCCACTATGCCATGTTTGTTTGAGGTCATCTTGATGCCCGAATCATCGTTGCAAGAGTGCTATATGATGTTGACTGTTGTCTGTTAACAGAACTTGATGTTTTGTTATTTTTGTTGCATTTTGTGTGTGCATCTGATGAGCTTGATGTCTACATGTATTTTGTACTACGCCATGCCATATTTACAGAGGTACTTGCCATGTGTTTTTTGTGATTTATGTGGTGACTAGAACAAGGATGCAAACTAGGCTTCGTGATGTTGCTGATTTCAGTCCCTGTTCTGCTGTTATTTTGATGCCATGTAAACTTGATGCTATAGAGAGATCCATGCATATTTTGAGATACTTCAATAAGGATGTTTTGAACATATGTTTATGCTCCATCCAGCCATGCCACTGTTTGCAATTATGGAGTAATATAGCATGTCATTTGCTTGCTCTACTTTTGCTATAAAATGTTTCCTGGAAGATGGTTTACATGTTATTCAATTTTGCCAATGTTGCTGTAGTTGATCCTCGCATGCTATGAGCTTGTTCTTGTCATGTTTAGTTTCATAAACATGTCTTCTTGCTATTGCTATGCTTATCTTGTCATGCAATGACTTGTGGTGAGTGAATCGAGCTCGCAAACTTGCCTTCATAATTCTGTTAATGCCATGCCCTGTTTGCTGAATCTGTTAATGAAACTTGCTATGTTTACATGGGTGCCATCGTATCTTCTGATTTTTTTGGCTCATGGTCAGTAAGGGACTTTTTTTCTATGCAATTAGTAGGGTCATGCCATGCCATTTTTTGCCATGATAAGATCCAGTAGCATGTTGTTTGATAGCTCTAAACATTGCAACCTGATGTTATTTCTGCTAAGCCTGTAAACTGTTAATATTTGCAATCTTGCCATGTGTTTTGGAGCATGTTCTAGTGATTTATGGAGATAGCTCAGTGTTCATGTTTTGTTATGCTTTACATGTACATCATGTCCATGCCTTTTGTTTTTATGTTGAGATGCTGTAGCATATTGTTTTGATGCTTGCAATATGCCTAATTGCTATTTTGGACAGCTTG
The DNA here is from genome assembly GCF_018294505.1 of Triticum aestivum. Classification (NCBI taxonomy): domain Eukaryota; kingdom Viridiplantae; phylum Streptophyta; class Magnoliopsida; order Poales; family Poaceae; genus Triticum; species Triticum aestivum. The sequence continues at coordinate 83,298,855 of NC_057804.1, forward strand.
TCCTTTAAACTTGTTTCATGTGTGTGTGTTGAACCGTTGCTCCGTTTTGAGTGTGCTCTATATGAAACTTGCTTGATTTTGCATGTAGCTTCATATTATCATGTTGCATCCTTGTTTTGAGGTGTTTGCTTGATGTTTGGTTGCATTTAGCATCAATGTCATGTTTAACTTGTTTTGCTCATATCTTCTAGGCCGTAGCTCCGAATTAAATGAACTTTATATGTAACTTGACTAGAATCTCGTGTAGATTATCTTGGTGCATCTTAACTTGCTGTTTAACAACTTGAACATAAGGTTTATTCAGATCTGGACCAATTTCTAAATTTGCATATGAGGACTTACCGGAATTGTTATATGTTGTTTCCGGCCTCATTTAAACTTGCTTTGATGTGTTGCTCTTGTATGCATAATCTCTTGCCATGAGTAGCTTCATGTAGCCTTGTCATGCATCATACTTGGTTGAGCATCATGCCTTGTTTATGTGTGGTGTTTTTACTATAATGTGTGCTTCTCGATAGTTCCTGTTTCGTCACGATCGTGAGGATTCATTCGTCTACGCTTGGTTCGGCTTCATCCGTTCGTCTTCTTCATGGACTCATTCTTCTTCCTTGCGGGATTTCAGGCAAGATGACCGCTACCCTGGATCTCACCACTATCATTGCTATGCTAGTTGCTTCGTTCTATCGCTATGCTGCGCTACCTATCACCTGTTTATCAAGCCTCCCAAATTGCCATGTCAGCCTCTAACCTTTTCACCTTTCCTAGCAAACCGTTGTTTGGCTATGTTACCACTTTGCTCAGCCCCTCTTATAGCGTTGTTAGTTGCAGGTGAAGTTGAAGATTGCTCCATGGTGGACAGGATTATGTTGGGATATCACAATATCTCTTATTTAATTAATGCATCTATATACTTGGTAAAGGGTGGAAGACTCGACCTTATGCATGGTGTTTTGTTCCACTCTTGCCGCCCTAGTTTCCGTCATACCGGTGTTATGTTCCCGGATTTTGCGTCCCTTACGCGGTTGGGTGATTTATGGGACCCCCTTGATAGTTCGCTTTGAATAAAACTCCTCCAGCAAGGCCCAAACTTGGTTTTACCATTTGCCTCACCTAGCCTTTTTCCCTTGGGAGTCGCACATCCCGAGGGTCATCTTTATTTTACTCCCCCCCCCCCTCGGGCCTGTGCTTCTCCAAGTGCTAGTCCAAACCGAGCGATGTCCGGCGCCCCTGGGCAACCAGGGTCTATGCCAACCTGACGTCTGGCTCATCCGGTGTGCCCTGAGAACGAGATATGTGCAGCTCCTATCGGGATTTGTCAGCACAGCGGGCGGTCTTGCTGGTCTTGTTTTACCATTGTCGAAATGTCTTGTAACCGAGATTCCGAGTCTGATCGGGTCTTCTCGGGAGAAGGAATATCCTTCGTTGATCGAGAGAGCTTATCATGGGCTAAGTTGGGACACCCCTGCAGGGTATTATCTTTCGAAAGCCGTGCCCGCGGTTATGCGGCAGATGGGAATTTGTTAATGTCCGGTTGTAGATAACTTGACACCAGATCCGAATTAAAACGCATCAACCGCATGTGTAGCCGTGATGGTCTCTTTTCGGCGGAGTCCGGGAAGGGAACACGGTTTTGGGTTATGTTTGACGTAAGTAGGAGTTCAGGATCACCTCTTGATCATTGCTAGCTTCACGACTGTTCCGTTTGCTCTCTTCTCGCTCTTATTTGCGTATGTTAGCCACCATATATGCTTAGTCGCTGCTGCAATCTCACCACTTTACCCCTTCCTTTCCTATTAAGCTTTGCTAGTATTGACACCCATGGTAATGGGATTGCTGAGTCCTCATGGCTCACAGATTACTACAACAACAGTTGCAGGTATAGGTTATGTGATGATCATGATGCAAGAGCGATGTTTGCTTGTCTTGGAGTTCTTCTTATGCTTCTTCTTCGATCAGGGGATAGGTTCCAGGTCGGCAGCCTAGGCTAGCAGGGTGGATGTCGTTTGAGTTTCTGTTTGTGTTTCATCCAGAGTCGGATGGTGCTCTTATGTAAGATGATGTTGTATTCGTGTGGCATTGTATGCCTTATGTATGTATCCCTATCTATTATTTAATATTGATGTAATGATATCCACCTTGCAAAAGCGTCTTCAAGATGCGCTTCTATCCTTCGTGGGACCTTCGAGTTCCTTTAGGATAGGGTCACATCTTGGGCGTGATATATATATACCCATCCACCCACTCTTCATTCATGGAGAGAGCCATCAGAACAAACCTACACTTCCACTACTTATTTTCTGAGAGAGAACCACCTACTCATGTGTTGTGACCAGGATATTCCAATCCTACCATATGAACCTTGATCTCTAGCCTTCCCCAAGTTTCTTTCCACTCCAATCATCTTTCCACCATAGCCAAATCTGTGAGAGAGAGTTGAGTGTTGGGGATACTATCATTTGAAGCACAAGAGCAAGGAGTTCATCAACAACACACCATCTATTACCTTTTGGAGGGTGGTGTCTCCTAGATTGGTTAGGTATCACTTGGGAGGCTCCGTGAATATTGTGGAGTTGAACCAAGGAGTTTGTACGGGCAAGGAGATCACCTACTTCGTGAAGATCTACCCTAATGAGGCAAGTACTTCGTGGGAGACGGCCATGATGGGATAGACAAGGTTGCTTCTTCGTGGACCCTTCGTGGGTGGAGCCCTCCGTGGACTCGCGCAACCGTTACCCTCTATGGGTTGAAGTCTCGATCAACGTGGATGTACGATAGCACCACCTATCGGAACCACGCCAAAAAACTCTGTGTCAACATTGAGTTTGCTCCCTCCAGACTACTCACATTTACTTTCTTACAAGTTGCATGCTTTACTTTTCGCTACCCATATACTCTTTGCATGCTTGCTTGAATTGTATTAAGATTGCTTGACTTATGCTAAGTTGCTAGAAACTGCCAAGAACTAAAATTAGGAAAAGGATAAGTTTTTATTTTGTCAAGTAGTATAATCACGCCCCTCTAGACATACTTTCGATCCTATAACTTGTATCAAAGCTTTGGTCTCCGTTTGCTTTGATTTCCATAGCTTTCGTGATCATAGCCTTGGTTTCACAACCTAGGGGAGTATGTCGTCTAGCAAGGGAAATTACCACCATATAGGTCCTTACTTTGATGGTACTAATTTTGCTAGTTGGAAACATAAGATGAAAATGCATATTCTTGGACATAACCCAATCGTTTGGGCCGTTGTGTGTATTGGTTTGTAAGGTGAATTCTTTGATGGGAGAGAACCAAACCGTGAAGCTACTACTGAAGAATTGAAGATTTTACAATACAATGTGCAAGCTTGCGATATCCTCTTCAACGGATTGTGCCCCGAAGAATTCAACAAAATTAGTCGTCTTGAGAATGCAAAGGAAATTTGGGATACTTTTATTGATATGCACGAAGGTACCGACTCCGTTAAGGAATCCAAGTTGGATGTGCTTCAAAATCAACTTGACAAGTTCAAAATGAAGGATGGTGAAGGTGTTGCTGAAATCTACTCTAAGATTGCTCTCATCACAAATGAGATTTCCAGCTTAGGAAGTGAAGAGATGACCGACAAATTCATCATCAAGAAGATCTTGAAAGCCTTGGATGGAAAATATGATACCGTGAGCACATTGATCCATATGATGCCAAATTACAAAGATCTCAAGCCAACCGAAGTCATTGGAAGAATTGTTGCTCATGAGATGTCACTCAAGGATAAAGAAGAGCTTCACAACAAGTCTAGTGGTGCTTACAAAGCCACATGTGATGCTCCTACATCATCAAATGAGAAACAAGCCTTAAATGATGAACTTAGCTTAATGGTGAAGAACTTCAACAAATTCTAAAAGAGTAGAAGAAAGGAAAGAAGTTCCAAGTCAAGGTCCTACAATGGCAAAAGATCTTCTAGTCGTGAGCGAAATTGCTACAATTGTGGAAGACCCGGACACTACTCCAATGAGTGTACGACTCCCTACAAAATAAGAGAAGACTCACCTAAAAGAAGAAGCAAAAGGGAAGAATCACCACCAAGAGAGAGAAGGAGTAGAGATGATCGCTATGAACGAAGAACCTCTCGAAGGAGCAAGGATTCAGAAAGGAAGGACAAGTCATCAAGGAGCTACACAAAATTAAGACATCAAGCTCATGTTGGTGAATGGGTATCCGGCTCCAACTCCGACCACCACTCTGAGAGAAGTTATCACTCCGACTCCGAATATACTCAAGATGAAGGTGTTGCCAGTCTAGCACTTGTGTCAACCAACTCCTATGACATATTTGACTCACCAAATGAAGGAATTGGACGATGCTTCATGGCTAAAGGACCCAAGGTATCACACCCCGAGTATGTTGATTTCAATAGTGATGAAGATGATTTGCTAGGTGATGATGATTTACTTGTTAACAACTCTAGTGATGAATACTATGATGAAATGTCAATTAATCATGATAATCAAGATAAAACGAATGACAATGATAAGAAGGAGATTGAGCGTCTAACTAAAGAACTAAACACTCTTAAGTTAGTTCATGAAACTACTTTAGAAGATCATCGAGAACTTTTAAAAACTCATGAGAAGTTATGCTTCAAAAAGCTCAATCTTGAGCAAGAACATGGGTTCTTAAAAGCCATCAATGATGATCTTCGGAAGAAAAGTTCTTCTTACATTGACAAGCGTTTACTCTTGTCTACTTACATGCCACAAGTAAAATCTAGCAACAAGAACAAGAAAGATTCTTCTTCTAGTAGTAACAATAATCATGTTAAATCCAATATTGTTGCTTCTAGTAGTTCTCTTGATTCCACTAATGATTTTCTTAGCCAGGTTACACTTATGCAAGAAAATAGCTTATTGAAGGGAATCATAGAGAAAGGTGTTTACAAAAGCCTTGCCGCAAGTAAGCAATTTGAGGAAATTGTACACAAGCAAGGAAGGCACCAGAAGAATCAAGGTGTTGGTTTTGAACGAAAGTTCAATGCCAATGGAGTTGAGTGGGAAGAAGATCAATACCCCAAGACGAAGTTTGTTCCTCAACAAGAGAAGTATGACCCTACTTCCTTCAAAGGGACACAAGCTCAAGATGATCTTCCACCACAAGTCCACAAGCTCAAAGGCAAGGACAAGCTTCAAGAAGAGATTGATGCATTTGAAGATGCTCCGAAGGCCTTGGTCAAGTGGGTTCCCAAGACTACGTCAAGTTCTACTTCATCAAGTACATCTACAACCCCAAGGATTCCCATCAAAATGATGTGGATCCTGAAGAAGAAGAACTAGAGAGTTCTTGAGGGTTACTCCGCCAACATACTTCACTCATATTCATTTTGGCAAGGGCTAGTGCAAACAACTTCCACATCTTGCACTAGTTCAAGGAAGTCACAAACCCTCTTGTTGGTAAGACAAGGGACAAGGTAACCTAATGCTTTTCATGGACATCATCATGTGTGTGGTTCACTCTATGTCTATGGATATCCTTGTCTGTACCTTGTGGGACTAACCCATGTAGGTATGAAAGTGCAACTCACTCCAATGGATTGCTTCAAATGATCTACATCAATAATGAGCATCCACATCTTCAACATCTACATGAAGTCATCATCGACAAAACCCAAGGTTAGTTCATCCCTCTTAGGGGGGATATCACATCTAGGGGGGAGCTTTACTCTAAGAATTGAGCTAAAGCAACTCTAATGGTGTGAACACACCAACGCTTTATGTAAAAGTGGTAACCCCACTTGTGCTTAAACGATGAGTATGACCTATGATCAAATGTTCTCATTTGACTCCTAATCGATATACTCATATATAGATGACCTAGTCATCGCCAATTGCTTGATAGATGCTCGAGTGATTGTGCATGCTTTGCCACATATTTCATTTGCCATTTTATTGTGTGAGCATGCTTATTGAATAATTTTATTCATTCGAGGACATCCATTTGTTGTTATGTTTGAGTGGCTCTCTTTCTTTTTGCCAAATGGATGGACAAGAATGCCTAAGAACTCCCTCTAGCTATCTATGCTTTTCTCTTCTCAAACTCTATTCATGCTACATCACAAAGTTTGATCTAAGTCAAATTCAAACCCTCTGTGTGAGGAACACTCGGAGTCCTGTTTTGTCATAGACTTAAAACTTCCAAAACCTAGCCATGTATTCCGGTCTGACCGACTCCTCCATTTCGGTCACACCGAGTTCACTGGGTTGATCAAGTTTTCAATCTCGGTGCAACCGATTAGTACATTTCGGTCTCACTGAGTTGTAGTAACCGCTTGCGATTCTGCGTCTCGGTGCCACCGTGTTGTTCCACTCGGTCACACCGATAGTGTCAGGATATATATACTGACGGGCCAGATTTTGGAAATCACATCAAAACCTCTTCGCCCCCGCGTGTCCTGCTTTGCCTCTTGGGTCTCTGGATCATCACCTCATCGCTAGTGACCTCCCGCTGCTGGTCTCCACCGCCGTTAATGGATTGCAATGCTATCGTTGCCACTGTAGGGAACTCACCGCCGAACTAGGGTATGAGTTCGACACCTTGTGCATTCTTTTAACCTTGAATTCCGAGCACAAGGTCAATGCCATGTTCTTTACCATGTATGAGATCGATCAATTCACAGAGAACCTCCATTAGACTAGATTTGAATTGAAAATTTAGGGTTAGGTTTCCGCCGGACTCATCTCGGACCGACCGAATTGAAGGAATCGGTTCCACCGATTTGGCTTAGGCCAAAGCACAAGTGATTTTCAGTCTGACCGAAAGTTGTAAATCGGTGTGACTGATATCAGGACTTTGTGAAACCCTAGAAAACTAAGAGTAACGGAACTATGTCTCGGTCTGACCAATTCCACATGTTTAGACTCCAAAGTTGCTTTAGTGTCACCGAGTTTTTCAAATCGGTAGCTCTGAAATGCTTCTTGTAGAAAACTAAAACTAAGTTTTTGACTCATTCTTTTTGCAAAACTCTGCACATTGTGATGCTCATCTACTCTACCTCATCCATATCTATTCACAGGGTCTGCTGTCAGTCTGGTTTGCCAGTATGTCTTACCAGAGTGATAGCCAGAACAAATCAGGAGATCAAGTGAACATGAGTGAGGGCACTAGTCCCTCTAGCAACTCTCATGAAGGAAGCAGGAGTACTCCAAGCAATTTGCCAAAGGCTCAGACTAGGTAGAGATAGAAGAAAACTTCAAACACTGAAGATGAAGATTTTGAGCTTCAGGAAGTAAGCTCCAAGAAGAAAGTACTGAAGAAGGAGTATGGAACTGCTGCTGCAACAAAACCAGGAAATAATGTAAAGGTCCCTACCAGGAGAACTCCCATGTTAAAAGCCAGAGCTTCAACTCAAATTCCAGCTGAGCCAAGTAAAGCTGCTGAAGATGGCAAGAAGAGGAAAGAGATGGTAAAGAAAACAGTGGCAAGAGCGATTGGACATCCATCAATGATGGAGGAAGAGGAAGAAGAGGTTGCTGCTCAAGCACCTCCTGCTAAGTCACTGAAGCTGATGGGGGATGCCATCAAGTCTGGGGCAGCTCCTTCAAAGCCCAAGACAGCCCCCAAAGCTCCAGCACAAGCTCCAAAGAGAAAGCTAAAGCTGAGAAGGCAGCAAAGATGCCAGGAACAGGAGAAGCTTCAGCAGTCTTTCTTAAGTCGAAGCAAGACCATCTTGGATATCTGATTCAAGAAACCCTAAGGATTGAGAAAGGACTAGCTACCCTGACTCAGAACCAGGAGAGCTTGGAGAGGATCACTGAGACAAAATTCTATGATATGGACTTGAAAGTGACTGAGATACAGACAACAGTTGAAGAGCTCCAGGAGGAAGCCCAAAAGAGGAAGCGCAAAATAACTACACAGGTGTTTCACAGAGTGCCTAGGGCATAAAGGACTGCAGCAGTGCCAGTGCCAGACACAACAGCAAAAACTTTAGCACCTGCAGCCACAGCTCCTGTTGCCCCTCTAGTGGCAACCCCTCCAGCTCCAACATCTTCAACTGATGCTTTCATCCTTGGAGTCATCTTAACACCTCCTTCTGAAGATCAAGCCTAGAGAGATGCATAGCACTATGCATTTTCGAGCTTTTTGGTAACTTGTTGCCAAAGGGGGAGAAATTATATAGATCATAGGCTTCGGAGAGAGAGAGAGAGAGAGAGAGAGAGATTTGTCTATTTTTGCTACTTATTCGATTTGCTTGCTTGTTTGAGATACATTATGTCTGTGTATGTGAGATACTTTGTATGATCATGTGCTTGATCATATCATACTTTATGCTTATGCTTGAATGATGACATTATCTATCTCTTGTATGATCATTCACTTTGCCTTGGTGATGAGTGTTTGTTCTTATTTATTATCATTTTGAGCGCTCCACCAAGATGTATGTGACATGGAAGAGTAACCCATGATCGTAATAGATTGTGCATTTGTAGTCCAAAGCAAATTTTAAACTATGCACAAATTTAGGGGGGAGCTCTTGCTTATCACATGCTTCTCAAAGCGACAATGTACTTCATTCTTATTATCATTTGTCGAAGCTTTGATATATATGTTGTCATCAATTACCAAAAAGGGGGAGATTGAAATTGTAACTAATCCCTAGGTGGTTTTGGTAATTCTTAACAACATATAGCTCATTGACCTCATGCTCTTTCAAGATAATCATTTCAGAAAGTTCAATGATTGGAATGGCATGGACTAGAGATGTGGACCCCTCAAAATGCAAAGGATACATGTTGGCAACAAGCTCAAGACTCTACATTTTATATTTAAGTGATCCAAGATCACATTGAGTCTATAGGAAAGCCAATACTATTAAAAGGGGATGAGGTGTTGCTTAATGGATTACTTGCTCAAAATGCTTAGTGATATGCTCCAAAACCCTTAACCACTTTCCCTTTTCCACATATGTCCTAAACCTAAAACTCCAATTCGGCCCCACCGATTTGATCTATCCGGCGCCACCGAGTTCATTTGACATAGCCACTGCCACAAACCCTAATCACTTTGGTCTCACCAATAGGGATCTTGGTCTCCCCGAGCTGGGATTGCAAACTCTCTGTTTCCTTTTTGTAACATTTTGATCTCACCGAAATGAGCAAATCGGTCCCACCGGGTCTGCATTGCAAACTCCCTGTTTCCTTTTCATAACACTACGGTCCCGCCGAAGTGAGAGAATTGGTCCCACCGAGTTTGCCTAACCAACCCTATGTGTATCTATTGCTGAAATCGGTCCCACCGAGTTTTTATGCGATCGGTCACACCAAGATTACGTTATGCCCTAACCCTAGCACATCAGTCTCACCGAGATGACTATATCGGTCCCGCCGAAAACTCTAACGTTCATATTTTGACCTAAATTGGTCTGACCGAGTTTGATGATTCGGTCCACCGAGTTTGGGAATCTGTGTGTAACGGTTAGATTTTGTGTGGAGGCTATATATACCCCTCCACCCACTATTCATTTGTGAAGTGAGCCATGAGAAAAAACCTACACTTCCACTACTTATTTTCTGAGAGAGAACCACCTACTCATGTGTCGTGAGCAAGATATTCCAATCCTACCATATGAATCTTGATCTCTAGCCTTCCCCAAGTTGCTTTCCACTCAAATCATCTTTCCACCATAGCCAAATCCGTGAGAGAGAGAGTTGAGTGTTGGGGAGACTATCATTTGAAGCACAAGAGCAAGGAGTTCATCAACAACACACTATCTATTACCTTTTGGAGAGTGGTGTCTCCTAGATTGGTTAGGTGTCACTTGGGAGCCTCTGTCAATATTGTGGAGTTGAACCAAGGAGTTTGTACGGGCAAGGAGATCGCCTACTTCGTGAAGATCTACCCTAGTGATGCAAGTCCTTCATGGGCGATGGCCATGATGGGATAGACAAGGTTGCTTCTTCGTGGTCCCTTCGTGGGTGGAGCCCTCCATGGACTCGCACAGCCGTTAACTTCCATGGGTTGAAGTCTCCATCAACGTGGATGTACGATAGCACCACCTATCGGAACCACGCCAAAAATCTTCGTGTCAACATTGCATTTTCTCCCTCCAAACTCCTCCCATTTACTTTCTTGCAAGTTGCATGCTTTACTTTCCGCTGCCCATATACTCTCTGCATGCTGGCTTGAATTGTATTAAGATTGCTTGACTTGTGCTAAGTTGCTAAAAACTGCCAAGAACTAAAATTGGGAAAAGGATAAGTTTTCAGTTTGTCAAGTAGTATAATCACCCCCTCTAAACATACTTTCGATCCTACAGTGGCACCGCGCCCCCTCGAGCCCTTGGTGCTCTACTTGGCCGCCACACCTCACTCCGCTAGCACCGCTCTGGTGGCGCTAAGAGAAGAGTGCCCGACCAAGGGCACACGGCGGGGCGCGTCGGTGCCGCGCAAGCCACCGCAGCCCCAGGATGGAGCTCGTGAGGCCTGAACTGCATCAACTGGACAACGTCACTCCTGAGGCCCAAGCCGACCACCCAGCCGGCGGGGCTCATGAGGCCGTGGGTGATGCGGCAAACAGCAAGACTCCTGAAGGCCCGCACCCTCAAGAGGTACAAGACCTCTCCAAGACCTGCTCCCTTGTCGAGCATCCAGTCTACTTTGTCAGCATGGAGCTAAGGGAGGCACAGGCATGTTACCCCATGCTGCAAAAGCTCTTGCTCGCGCTCCTTGTCGCCTCCCGGAAGCTGCGCCACTACTTACAAGGCCACCCCTTAAAGGTTGTCTCAGCCTACCCACTGGAGAGGGTACTCCAGAGCCCTAACGCTGTCGGAAGGGTCACAGAGTGGAACATTGCGCTGCAGGCATTCCAGTTGGAGTTCAGCACCACTAGGGTCAACAAGGGCGCGGCCATTGCAAATTTCATGGCGGAATGGACTGACGCCCCTAACCGCGAGATATGCGAGGATCGCTCCCTCCTGCCCGGAGATGAGGCGCCGGACGAGTGGATCATGTATTCGATGGTGCGTTCGCGCGTCAAGGCGTGGGGGCTGGAGCAATGCTCATCTCACCCACCAAGGACAAGTTCTGTTACACTTTACAACTCTGCTTCCAGTAGGGCGAAAAGGTCTGCAATAACATCGCTGAGTATGAGGGCCTGATTGCCGGCCTCAGAGCTGCAACTGTGCTGGGGGTGAAGCGCCTCAGCATCAAGGGTAATTCCGAGCTCCTCGTCGACTTCTCCAACAAAGAGTATACCCCGAAGGACGAGCACATGGAGGCATACCTGGAAGAGGTACGCAAGATGGAAAAACAATTCTCGGGCTTGGAATTGAAACACGTGCCACGAGGCACAAACAAGGAGGCGGACGGCATCGCCAAACGGGCGTCTCGGCGCCTGCCTCAGGAGCCAGACATTTTTGAGGAGTGGCTCTTCTAGCCGTCAGCAGCTCCCCATGCTGCGGAACCAACACCGCCTCAGGAGGATCTTCCCCGGGCCCCTGCAGTAGGTGCCCCTGCTTGCAGCCCAAGCTCGAGGGCCTGTCTGCTCCTCACGCCCGAGCCCCGGGAGGCGTGCTGGACCAAGGAGTTCAAGGTGTTCTTGCTTCAGGGGACCCTGCCGGAGAAGGAGGAAGATGAAGAGTGCGTGGCTCGCCAGGCCACCACATACTGCATCCAGGATGGTGAGTGGTACCGTAAGCGGCCCACCGATGTTTCTCTTCGGTGCATCTCCAGGGAACAGGGACTCGAGCTGCTGTCCGACATACACGGTGGGGACTGCGGACACCACTCTTCATCACACACCCTCGTGGGCAAGGCATTCCGCAGTGGGTTCTATTGGCCCACGACACTCAACGATGCCATTGAGATGGTGAGATCCTGCGAAGCCTACCAATTCCACGCCAAGCAGATCCACTAATACGTCCATTTTGCATCATGCTTTTATATCAATATTTATTGCATTATGGGCTGTCATTACACATTATATCTCAATACTTACGGCTATTCTCTCTTATTTTACAAGGTTTACCATGAAGAGGGGGAATGCCAGCAGCTAGAATTCTGGCTGGAAAAGGAGCAAACACTGGAAACATGTTCTACACTGCTCCAAAAGTCCTGAAACTCCAGAAAACATATTTTTGGATTTATTAAGAATTCCTGAGCGAAACAAGTACATCAGGGGGGCCACACCCTGGCCAGGAGGGTGGGGGCGCCCCCCCTACTAGGCGCGCCCATGTCTCCTGGGCCCCATGGTGGCCCTCCAGTGTCCATCTTCCACTATACGACGGCTTTTACCTTGGAAAATATCGGGGGCAAGCTTACGGGACGAAACTCCGCCGCCATGAGGCGGAACCTTGGCGAAACCAATCTAGGGCTCTGGCAGAGCTGTTCTACCGGGGACACTTCCCTCCGGCAGGGGGAAATCATCACCAACGTCATCACCAATGATCCTCTCATTGGGAGGGGGTCAATCTCCATCAACATCTTCACCAACACCATCTCCTCTCAAACCCTAGTTCATCTCTTGTATCCAATCTTGTATCCAAAACCACAAAGTGGTACCCGTGGGTTGCTAGTAGTGTTGATTACTCCTTGTAGTTGATATTTATTGGTTTACTTGGTGGAAGATCATATGTTCAGATCCTTAATGCATATTATTACACCTCTGATTATGAACATGAATATGCTTTATGAGTAGTTACGTTTGTTCCCGAGGACATGGGTGAAGTCTTGCTATGAGTAGTCATGTGAATTTGGTATTCGTTTGATATTTTGGTGAGATGTATGTTGTCTTTTCCTCTAGTTGTGTTATGTGAACATCGACTACATGACACTTCACCATTATTTGGGACTAGAGGAAGGCATAGGGGAGTAATAAGTAGATGATGGGTTGCTAGAGTGACAGAAGCTTAAACCCTAGTTTATGCGTTGCTTCGTTAGGGGCTGATTTGGATCCATATGTTTCATGCTATGGTTAGGTTTACCTTAATACTTTTGTTGTAGTTGCGGATGCTTGCAATAGGGGTTAATCATAAGTGGGATGCTTGTCCAAGTAAGGGCAGTACCCAAGCACCGGTCCACCCACATATCAAATTATCAAAGTACCGAACGCGAATCATATGAACGTGATGAAAACTAGCTTGACGATAATTCCCATGTGTCCTCAGGAGCTCCTTTCTCATTATTAGAAATTGTCCAGGCTTATCCTTTGCTACATAAAGGATTGGGCCACCTTGCTGCACTTTATTTACTTTATTTACTTATTACTTGTTACTATTTATCTTATCGCAAAACTATCTATCACCTACAATTTCAGTGCTTGCAGAGAAAACCTTACTGAAAACCGATTATCATTTCCTTCTGCTCGTCGTTTGAGGGGCTTGTTCGGGGCATCTTTGCCCCGACCAGTAGAGCAAAGAGTTGCTCCTCAACCTACTAAACCTACTGAAAATGTTCACTTTCAAATTCCTTCGGGTATGATAGAGAAACTGCTAGCTAATCCATTTGCAGGAGATGGAACATTGCATCCCGATTTACACCTTATCTTTGTGGATGAAGTTTGTGGATTATTTAAGCTTGCAGGTATCCCCGATGATGTTGTCAAAAGGAAGGTCTTCCCTTTATCTTTGAAGGGAGATGCATTGACATGGTTTAGGCTATGTGATGATACGGGATCTTGGAATTATAAACGATTGAAATTAGAATTTCACTAGAAGTTCTATCCTATGCACCTTGTTCATCGTGATCGTAATTACATATATAATTTCTGGCCTCGCGAAGGAGAAATCATCTCTCAAGCTTGGGGGAGGCTTAAGTCAACGTTATATTCATGCCCCAATCATGAGCTCTCCCGGGAAATGATTATTCAAAAAATTTATGCTCGGCTTTCTACTTCCTGTGCTAGTTCTTATATGCTGAAGACTATTGATTTCAAATGGGACTTATTGGAAAGAATTAAACGCAACTCTGAAGATTGGGGTTCCGACGATGGTAAGGAGTCAGGTATGACACCAAAGTTTGATTGTGTTACATCTTTTATGGATACCGATGCTTTTCGTGGATTTAGCGCTAAGTATGGACTTGACTCTGAGATAGTAGCTTCTTTCTGTGCATCTTTTGCTACTCACGTTGATCTCCCTAAAGAAAAGTGGTTTAAATATAATCCTCCTGTTGAAGTGAAAGTAGTTGCTCCTATTACAGTTGAAGAAAAGACTATCACTTATAGTGATCCTATTGTTCCTACTACTTATGTTGAGAAACCACCTTTTCCTGTTAGGATAAAGGATCATGCTAAAGCTTCCATTGTTGTTCGTCAGAGTAATACTAGGACTTATACACCTCCTGAGCAAATCAATGTTGAACCTAGTATTGCTATGGTTAAAGATCTCTTAGATGATGATTTAGATGGGCATGTTATTTATTTCTGTGATGAAACTACTAATATTACAAGACCAGATACTAAGATACATAGACCTGTCGTAGGCATGCCTGTTATTTATCATGGTTTATGTGATATGGGTGCTAGTGCTAGTGCGATACCTTATGATTTATGTAAAGAAATTATGCACGACATTGCACCCGTTGAATTAGAACACATTGATGTTACTATTAAGCTTGCCAATAGGGATACCATTAAACCAGTTGGGATTGTTAGAGATGTCGAAGTTTTGTGTGGGAAAGTCAAATACCCTGCTGATTTTCTTGTTCTTGGTTCTCCACAAGATGCCTTTTGTCCCATTATTTTTGGTAGACCCTTCTTAAACACTATTAATGCTAGGACTGATTGTGCAAAGGATGTTGTTACGATTGGCTTAGATGATATAACTCATGAGTTTAATTTTGCTAAATTTCGTAGACAACCCCGTGATAAAGAATTATCGAGTAAAGATGAAATAATTGGTCTTGCTTCTATTGCCGTGCCTCCTACTGATCCGTTAGAACAATATTTGCTAGACCATGAAAATGATATGTTTATGAAAGAAAGAAGGGAAATAGATGAAGTATTCCTTAAACAGGAACCTATTTTGAAACATAACCTTCCCATTGAAATTCTTTAGGATCCCCCTCCACCCAAGTGTGATCCTGTGTTTGAACTCAAACCTTTACCTTATAATCTTAAGTATGCTTACCTTGATGAAAAGAAAATATATCCTCTTATTATTAGTGCTAACCTTTCAGAGCAAGAAGAAGAAAGATTATTGAAAACTCTGAAGAAGCACCGAGCTGCTATTGGATATACTCTGGATGATCTTAAGGGCATTAGTCCCATGTTATGTCAACACAAAATTAGTTTGGAGGAAGGAGCCAAACCAGTTAGAGATCCTCAACGAAGATTGAATCCTAAGATGAAAGAAGTGGTAAGAAAGGAGATACTAAAACTCCTTGAGGCAGGTATAATTTATCCCGTTGCTGATAGTGAATGGGTAAGCCCTGTCCATTGTGTCCCTAAAAAGGGAGGTATTACTATTGTTCCTAATGATAAATATGAATTGATTCCGCAAAGAATTATTACAGGTTATAGGATGGTAATTAATTTTCGTAAATTAAATAAAGCTACTAAGAAAGATCATTACACTTTACCTTTTATTGATCAAATGCTAAAAAGACTATCCAAACATACACATTTCTGCTTTGTAGATGGTTATTCTGGATTCTCTCAAATACATGTATCAGCGGAAGATCAATCAAAAACTACTTTTACTTGCCCTTTCGGTACTTTTCCTTATAGACGTATGCCTTTTGGTTTATGTAATGCACCTTCTACCTTTCAAAGATGCATGATGGCTATATTCTCTGATTTTTGTGAAAAGATTTGTGAGGTATTCATGGATGACTTCTCCGTTTATGGATCCTCTTTTTATGATTGCTTGAGCAACCTTGATCGAGTTTTGCAGAGATGCGAAGACACTAGTCTCGTTCTGAATTGGGAAAAGTGCCACTTTATGGTTAATGAGGGCATTGTCTTGGGGCATAAGATTTCCGAGAGAGGTATTGAAGTTGACAAAGCCAAAGTTGATGCTATTGAAAAGATGCCATGTCCCAAGGACATAAAAGGTATAAGGATTTTTCTAAGATCTCTAGGCCTCTGACTAATTTGTTGCAAAAAGATATTCCTTTTGTCTTTGATGATGATTGTGTAGAAGAATTTGAAATACTTAAGAAAGCTTTGATCACTGCACCTGTTGTTCAGCCACCTGGTTGGAATTTACCTTTTGAAATTGTGTGTGATGCTAGTGATTACACTGTAGGTGCTGTTCTAGGGCAAAGATTTGACAAGAAATTGAATGTTATCCAGTATGCTAGTAAAACTCTTGATACTGCCCAAAAGAATTATGCTACTACTGAAAAAGAATTCTTCGTAGTTGTGTTTGCATGTGATAAGTTTAGACCTTATATTATTGATTCGAAAGTTACTATTCACACTAATCATGCTGCTATTAAATACCTTATGCAAAAGAAAGATGCTAAGCCTAGACTCATTAGATGGGTTCTCCCGCTCCAAGAATTTGATTTGCATATTATTGATAGAAAGGGAGCCGAGAACCCCATTGCAGATAACTTGTCTAGGAGCGGTCGTAATGCTTCTCGTACTACCCCATGGTATGCTGATTATGCTAATTATATTGTTGCTAAATTTATACCACCTAGTTTCACATACGAGCAAAAGAAAAAGTTCTTTTACGATTTAAGACATTACTTTTGGGATGACCCACACCTTTATAAAGAAGGAGTAGATGGTATTATTAGACGTTGTGTACCTGAGCATGAATAGGAACAGATCCTACGCAAGTGTCACTCTGAATCATATGGAGGACACCACGCTGGAGATAGAACTGCACATAAGGTACTACAATCTGGTTTTTATTGGCCTACTCTCTTCAAAGATGCTCGTAAGTTTGTCTTATCTTGTGATGAATGTCAAAGAATTGGTAATATTAGTAGACGTCAAGAAATGCCTATGAATTATTCTCTTGTTATTGAACCGTTTTATGTTTGGAGCTTTGATTATTTGGGACCTTTTCTTGCCTCTAATGGTTATACACATATTTTAGTTGTTGTTGATTACGTTACTAAGTGGGTAGAAGCTATTCCAACTAGTAGTGCTGATCATAACACTTCTATTAAAATGCTTAAAGAAGTTATTTTTCCGAGGTTTGGAGTCCCTAGATATCTTATGACTGATGGTGGTTCACATTTTATTCATGGTTCTTTCCGTAAGATGCTTGCTAAGTATGATGTTAATCATAGAATCACATCTCCTTATCATACGCAGTCTAGTGGTCAAGTAGAGTTGAGCAATAGAGAGCTCAAGTTAATTTTGCAAAAGACTGTGAATAGATCTACAGAGAATTGGTCCAAAAAACTTGATGATGCATTATGGGCCTATAGATCTGCATACAAAAATCCTATGGGTATGTCTCCCTATAAGATGGTTTATGGAAAAGCATGTCATTTACCTCTTGAACTTGAACATAAAGCATATTGGGCCATTAAAGAGCTCAATTATGACTTCAAACTTGCCGGTGAGAAGAGGTTGTTTGATATTAGCTCACTTGATGAATGGAGAGCCCAAGCTTATGAGAATGCCAAGCTATTCAAAGAAAAAGTTAAGCGCTGGCATGATAAAAGGATACAAAAGTGTGAGTTTAACATAGGTGATTATGTGTTATTATTCAACTCTCGCTTAAGATTTTTTGCAGGAAAGCTTCTCTCTAAATGGGAAGGTCCCTACGTTATCGAGGAGGTCTATCGTTCTGGTGCCATAAAGATCAACAACTTCGAAGGCACAAGTCCGAGGGTGGCAAACGGTCAAAGAATTAAACATTATATTTTAGGTAATCCTATTAATGTTGAAACTAATATTATTGAAACCATTACCCCGGAGGAATACATAAGGGACACTTTCCAGAACGCTCCAGACTGCGAAAACCAATAGGTATGTGGTACGGTAAGCACACCGACTCCAAAACAACTCCAATGGCAATTTTTATCAGTTTTGGATTATTTAAGAACTTTAGGAGGAAAGAAGTAGTCTGAAAGGGACACGAGGCCCCCACGACAGTGGAGGGCGCGCCCACCCTTAATGGGCGCGCCCCCTGTCTCGTGGGCACCTCGTGTGCCTCTCGGACTCTGTTTTTCTTGCACATTATGTATTTTGGTCGGTAAAAATTCATTATATATACTCCCGAAGGTTTTGACCACCGTATCACGCAAATATCCTCTGTTTTCGTTTCGAGCTGTTTTCTGTTGCAGATCTAGAGCATCATGGCATCTCCAAGCGCTCCCAAGGACAAGTTTTTCGAGAGGTTTATCAACCCCTATGTCGCGGAGGTGCAGCAACACCCTCAAACCATTGAGATACGTGAGGGGGTGCTGCACATCCGTGATGTGGAGGGACCAAGGCGTACCGGAAGCATGGAGACAAAGCTCGAAGTTGTGGAGCAGCAAGTCTTCAAGTGCCAAGGGATGGTGGAGCGTGGACTCAACGCCAACCAGATGATGATCACGGAATTCACCGACAACCACAAGCTAGATGCCAAAGTCATTGGGGAAACCATCTTCAAGCTTCAAGAGAAAATAGAGCACCTCAAAGCCCAGATCTATGACCTGCAAAACCAGAACTGTGAGTATGAATATAGATTCAAAAGGATGAGTTTGGCTACAGATTTAAGGATACCGGAGACTCGATCATCCTTCTACGATGGTGAGCCTATTCCTTGGAATACGGATGATAAGCCTACATCATCAAAAACTCCTACTTCACCACCTCCGAGGACATAATCACATGGGTATGGGCACTCCCCTCGGCAACTACCAAGCTTGGGGGAGGTGCCCCGGTATCGTATCACCATCACACTCCTACCTTTACCATTTTTATTTAGTTCGATCCTTTTAGTAGTACCTTGATCTAGTAGATTGAAGTTTTGATATCAAGTAGTTTTGAGTTTTGCTTTGTGATCTCTTTTTGTAATCGAGTCCGTGTGCTATCTATAATAAAGGTTAGTGTTGAGTCGAGGGCTTTGCTACGTTGCTATGATCTTGAGAAAGTACAAAGAATTAAAGAGTTCTTATTGATCTTATGGTTAGTGATAACTTCACATACAGAAAGTATGAGGCCTGAAAATTGTTGAGAGTTGATAAATGTAATTTTGGTCATCGTTGCAATTAATAGGAAGTGATAAGGAAAGAGAGGTTCACATATAAATATACTATCTTGGACATCTTTTATGCTTGTGAGCACTCATTAAGTATGACATGTTAAAAGAGTTGACGTTGGACAAGGAAGACAACGTAATGGTTTATGTTTTCTCACATCTCAGTTAAAGTATATTGTCATTGACCTTCCAAACATGTTGAGCTTGCCTTTCCCCCTCATGCTAGCCAAATTCCTAGAACCAAGTAGAGATACTACTTGTGCTTACATATTCCCTTAAACCCAGTTTTGCCATGAGAGTCCACCATATCTACCTATGGATTGAGTAAGATCCTTCAAGTAACTTGTCATCGGTGCAAGCAATAAAAATTGCTCCTTAAATATGCATGACTTATTAGTGCGGATAAAATAAGCTTTATACGACCTTATTATGGAAGCAATAAAAACAACGGACTGCATAGTAAAGGTCCATACACAAGTGGCAATATAAAGTGGCATTCTTTCGTACTAAGATTTTATGTATCCAACCCTAAAAATGCATAACAACCTTTGCTTCCCTCTGCGAAGGGCCTATCTTTTACTTTATGTTCTTACTTTTTGTTTTTATTTTATACTTGAGTCAAGGTGATGTTCAGCTTTCCCTTTTTCATTTTATCGTTTGGCAAGCTCCTCGTGTTAGAAAGATCATGGTATATATATCCAATTGGATGTTCGTTAGCATAGATTATTATTGTTGACATCACCGAAAGGTGAATACGTTGGGAGGCAACACAATAAGCCCCTATCTTTCTCAGTTTCCGGCTAAAACTCCATAACCACAAGTATTGCGTGAGTGTTAGCAATTATAGAAGACTATATGATAGTTGAGTATGTGGACTTGCTGAAAAGCTCTATTGTTGACTCTTTCTGATGTTATGATAAATTGCGATTGCTGCAATGACTAAGATTATAGTTTGTTAGTTCTCAATGAAGTTTTTGAACCATAATTGATATTGTGAATGGATTGTTACTTGAGCATAAGAAACATATGATGGAATCTATATATGTTGATGTTATCAGAATGATCATGATGCCCTCATGTCCGTATTTTATTTTTATCGACACCTCTATCTCTAAACATGTGGACATATTTTTCGATATCGGCTTCCACTTGAGGACAAGCAAGGTCTAAGCTTGGGGGAGTTGATACGTCCATTTTGCATCATGCTTTTATGTCAATATTTATTGCATTATGGGCTGTTATTACACATTATATCTCAATACTTATGGCTATTCTCTCTTATTTTACAAGGTTTACCATGAAGAGGGGGAATGCCGGCAGCTGGAATTCTGGCTGGAAAAGGAGCAAACATTGGAAACCTATTCTGCACTTCTCCAAAAGTCCTGAAACTCCAGAAACATATTGTTGGATTTATTAAGAATTATTGAGCGAAAGGAGTACATCAGGGGGGCACACAATGGCCAGGAGGGTGGGGGGCGCGCCCCCCCTACTGGGCGCGCCCCCTGTCTCCTGGGCCCCCTGGTGGCCCTCCGGTGTCCATCTTCCGCTATATGAAGGCTTTTACCCTGGAAAAAATCATGGGCAAGCTTACGGGACGAAACTCCGCCGCCACGAGATATAACCTTGGCAGAACTAATCTAGGGCTTGGCAGAGCTGTTCTGCCGGGGACACTTCCCTCCGGGAGGGGGAAATCATCACCAACGTGATCACCAACAATCCTCTCATCGGGAGGGGGTCAATCTCCATCAACATCTTCACCAGCACCATCTCCTCTCAAACCCTAGTTCATCTCTTGTATCCAATCTTGTATCCAAAACCACAAATTGGTACATGTGGGTTGCTAGTAGTGCTGATTACTCCTTGTAGTTGATACTTATTGGTTTACTTGGTGGAAGATCATATGTTCAGATCCTTAATGCATATTATTACACCTCTAATTATGAACATGAATATGCTTTGTGAGTAGTTACGTTTGTTCCTGAGGACATGGGTGAAGTCTTGCTATTAGTAGTCATGTGAATTGGGTATTCGTTTGATATTTTGATCAGATGTATGTTGTCTTTTCCTCTAGTGGTGTTATGTGAACGTCGACTACATGACACATCACCATTATTTGGGCCTACAGGAAGGCATAGGGGAGTAATAAGTAGATGATAGGTTGCTAGAGTGACAGAAGCTTAAACCCTAGTTTATGCGTTGCTTCATTAGGGGCTGATTTGGATCCATATGTTTCATGCTATGGTTAGGTTTACCTTAATACTTTTGTTGTAGTTGCGGATTCTTGCAATAGGGGTTAATCATAAGTGGCATGCTTGTCCAAGTAAGGGCAGTACCCAAGCACCGGTCCACTCACATATCAAATTATCAAAGTACCGAACGCGAATCATATGAACGTGATGAAAACTAGCGTGACGATAATTCCCATGTGTCCTCGGGAGCTCCTTTCTCATTATTAGAATTGTCCAGGCTTATCCTTTGCTACATAAAGGATTGGGCCACCTTGCTGCACTTTATTTAATTTATTTACTTATTACTTGTTACTATTTATCTAATCACAAAACTATCTATCACCTACAATTTCAGTGCTTGCAGAGAAAACCTTACTAAAAACTGCTTATCATTTCCTTCTGCTCCTCGTTGGGTTCGACACTCTTGCTTATCGAAAGGACTAAGATAGAGCCCCTAAACTTGTGGGTCATCATCCACCAGCCAGCGCAGGGCCTCCAGACTATCCTTCTCACATGGTCATTCGTGATCTGGGGGCTGGACATCTTGGGACCATTTCCCCGAGCGCCAGGTGGCTACCGCTACCTCTACGTCGCCATAGATAAGTTCACCAAGTGGGCGGAGGTGGAAGTTGTCCGCACCATCCCGGCCGGCTCAGCTGTCAAGTTCATCAAGGGCATCGTGAGCCGGTTTTGGGTTCCTAATTGCATCATCACCAATAATGGCTTGCAATTCACCAAGAACCTTTTCAAAACATATTGTGCTAACCTTGGAACGCAGATATGCTACGCTTCGGTGGCACACCCAGCAGCAACGGCCAGGCCGAGCACGCCAATGTGGAGGTCCTGAGAGGCCTCAAGGAAAGGACCTTCAAGAAGAAGCAAGGGCTGGTTCGACGAGCTCTAGTCAGTACTGTGGTCCATCCGTAGCACCGCGACCAAGCCGACGGGCGAAACCCCGTTCTTCCTCGTCTACGGAGCTGAAGCGGTTCTCCCACACGAGGTCAAGCATCGCTCCACATGGGTCTTGGCGTTCGAAGTGGCACGCCAGGACGCCACGCGGGGGATGGATCTTTTGTTGGGGGAGGAATGCCGCCGTCAAGCCTCGCTCCGAGCGGCAAGGTACCAGCAGGCGCCGCGGCGGTACCACTGCTGCAGCATTCGCCCCAGGACGCTCGAAGTGGGAGATCTCGTCCTAAGGCAGGTGCTCTCCAGGAAAGGGCTGCACAAGCTCTCTTCCATGTGGGAGGGCCCATTCAGGATTGCCCGTATCTCCAGGCCTGGCGCCGCACGCCTGGAGACACAGGATGTGATCCCCATCCAGAACGCCTGGAACATCTAGCACCTCCGGAAGTTCTACCCATGAAGCAAGGCTCACGCCTGTGAAGGTCTTCGCTCGTGACACTCTCACGTAATAATGAGTGGGGTTGTACACGCCCTGGAGTCTCCTGAGTGTCGCCCGTGGGCCTCACGGGGGCTCCCTCCCATGTCCTAGTGGCAGCACTTAGCTCCACGCTGGTGAGAAGACTAGACTAGGAGCCGGACGCGGCTGTTTATTTGCTTGCTTTCTGTAGTTGGTTCACAGTTTCTTAATGAATTTGGAATTTTTGCATTTTGGTTCGCCAAGTTGGATTTTCTCTCCTCCCACTTCACTCATTCTTAGCCTTGGCCAGGAAAGGGTGGCAGTTGCCCGTCACTCTTCCTCGCGCGTCCCGCCCGTGGGGCTAGGCAGGTGTGTGCACTCGAGTCCACCCTCTTGCAAGGCACACCTTGCCGAAACCATGTTGCCCTAGTGCTTCGGCTTTCTTAATCCTCGCGAGACACCCTCGATCAAGCTTATGGGCATGTGCTCCCTCTCATGTCCATAGCCCTCGGGTAGCGCGACACGGTGCATTAAGCCACAGCTAAACCTATGGCAGGGGGCTCGCGCGAGGAAGAATGAAATGCCCCATTAAAGTTTTTTCTTTAAAACAACTCTACAGCAGCCCTACGGCGCCTCCCGAGATCTACAGCGCCTCCCAAGATCAATGGCTCCCGAGTCATCAGGAAAGGGAGCTCCACCAGGCATCAAGGGTCGTGCCCTCACAAGGTGGGAAGCTTCTGCGAGCATGTCAAGCTAAGTTACCCTACCCGTGCCCACTCAGAATACAAATATCATGACACATCATTAAGATAATAAGCATAGCATAAGGGCATAACTGCCACAGTTCGTTACACACCCAAGTGGGGCACTCTACTTTTTTCAAATTGCAGAAGAAATGAAAGGTTAAATAGAAGCGGCCTGCGAGGCCGCATCGGATCCTGAAGCCAAGCTCGGCAGCTCCGAGCTCAGATCGGGCCCTCCTCTTGGTTCACCGGGGCGCGGCGGCGAGAAGATCTGCCGCCTCCCTCGATGCGAGCTCATCGGCGTGGAGGTTGGTCGTAGCCGCCGCTGCTGGAGCTCTCGCCTGAAGAAGAGCCACCACTAATGGAGGAAGTGTGGACATCATCAAGGACAAGCTCACCCTCGTCGCCGACGCGGCCGACGTCAAGGCCAAGCTCATCGTCGCCACTGCGGTCTTCTGGGAAGCACCCAGCGCGACGGCCGTCTTCTTTGAATACCCTCATGAAGAGGGTCGCAAGTCCATCGTGCTTGAAGTGGAGGGTGAACCTCCCGCTTAGGCCTCACGCGCGGGCAAACGCCTGCCAGTCGCGGGCCAAGACCACGCTTCCCGCAGCAGTGACCTCGATCCCAACCGACGAGGCCCTGCTGCAGCAGCCGTCGTCCTGCAGCCAGAGACCACCGAGCCTTGAGGCCGGCATCTCACCTGTGAAGAAGCGTGGAAGTTAGAGTAAGGTGCCGGCGGGCTTCTTCGACCACACGACGAACTCCGGGAGCGCGTCCATCAAGGAGAAGAGCGGTTGAGGAGGACGGGCAACCATGGCGCGCCTCCCCTCGTCGTAGGGGCTGCCCCATGGCCGATGGCCCCCGCCACAAGAAGAAGCACCACTGCGGATGCCAAGGGAGATGCCAGCTCCCGGAGAAGCGTGCCTGCGCCCCTTGGAGGCCGCCGCCAGGGTCACATCATGCTTGCGGGGACGACCACGGCCCCTCTTGGGCAGTGGCGACAATGGCCCCTCCTTAGGGGCCTTCCCTTTCACAGCGGCCATGAACCTCCTTGCCGGCGCCATGAGCCTTGCAACTACGGAAAGGTGGATAATAAGATGGAACGGGCAGCAAGAAGATGAATATGGAGATGAGCGAGGGGGCTCTGCCCCTCCCCTCATTTATAGTCGGAAGGAGGCAAACCACCGTCCTCCATGATCCCGCGCAATGATGTTTTCTCTGCATGCAGCATCGACTCGTCAAGTTGGGCAGTTGTCGAGGCAGCATGGGGAAGTGGAGACGCCCACCTCCCATCAATCGCCATGCATCAACCAAGGCCCCAGGCGTTTGGGGCCGTGGTGCTCCGCACTTGCCCTTTGGCTTCTCCTAGAAGCCAAGTCTGAGCCCGCCTTGGTCCCGGGGGCTACTGTCGACGTTCTGGATATGGGGGTACCCAAACATGCCTGCCTGTGGCCCACAGTGTGGCTCCATCGACGGCCTGGTACGGCCAAATTTTGGCATCAACAAATCAAGACCCTCGCGAGGGGCCAAGCCTCGCAAGGCGGACGACACCAAGACCTCTAAAGGGATCTATCTCCTCGGGCTCGCTCCTAAGGAGAAGAGATTTCTATGCAAAGCTCACCTCATGAGGCTCGGGTGGCGTGAGCCATGACGATCGAGGCTAGGTAGGCGCTAGCGGGCGCAGAGTACTAGTTTCCTCTTTGGTGCAAAGGAGGAAAGCAGCAGGCGCGGAGTCCCGAGGGTGCAGCCAAAGGTTTCCATTTCCATGCAACAAGACCAAGACCGCCAGGACGGCATGACAAATGTCATCGCCGAGCCCACCACAGCGTCACAGCCAGAGGCTTTTGCAAGTGAAGACCACTTTAGTTAGGATAAGATTTACGTGTTGTCTCCCTTCAAATTTGGCCATTGTGGGATCCCTTCCTGCCTCCATTTAGGAAGAGGACCAAGGCCACTATAAATAGGACCTAGCCACCACCAAGGAGAGGGATCAGATCCATTCCACCCTCACCATCTCACTAGCTCACTTGAGCCCAAGAACATGCCTCCTGAGGTTGTTCTCCACTGTACTAGTTCTTCCTCAGCCCCTCGAGGCAAATCCACCACAAAGCAGGAGTAGGGTTTTACACCGCAAGGTGGCCCGAACCTGGGTAAACTGTTGTGTCCCATTTCCTTCGAGCTCGACGTGTTAGGCTGTGAGATTAGCAAGTCGGGAGATTGGGGAGAGTGAGATCTTCACACGCACCCCAGAGTTCAAACCTCTCAAGGGTTTGCGGAACCCGTAATCCGACATCGCCAACAGGCAACAACATTCGATATGTGTTATAGATCATGTACACTGACTCCAATAATGCGGCTGAGTACGAAGCCCTCCTACACAGACTACGGATAGCTGTCTCGATGGGCGTTTAATGCATCGAGGTCCGAGGAGATTCCAACCTCGCCATCTCCAGGTAATGGCGAGTTCGATGCAAAGGACCCAAAAATGACATCCTACAGGAATGTCGTCCTAAAAATCATGGCCAGGTTCGAGGGGCTTGACCATCATATCCCTCATGATAGCAACCATGTCGTCGATATCCTTGCCTAAATGGGCACCAAATGGGATAAGATCCCCGAAAACACCTTCCTCGAATGGCTCTCCAAGCCATCCATGGTCTGGCAGGACGACAAAGAAGCGTCGGAGTCAAACGAAAAAGCGCAATCTTCATGTAGGGTAGAACCCTAGAAGCCCGATCTTTCACGAAATGGAGGGGATCCTGCGAAGAACACAAAGAACACGAGGGGAAACACGAGAGGATTCACTCAAACCAATAATAAATGATCAGACATGTGCTAGATCCTTGAAACACAAAGAGATACATGAACCAAGGTCAACAAAGGACGATACATAGGGGAACTAGTTCATTTCCGTGACGAGGCCTTGAATCCGCGAGGGATCTTCCCGTGAGGGGTCTTGTATCCAAGTGTGGATCTTCTCCGAAGAGACCGTGATACGTCTCCATTGTATCTACTTTTCCTAGCGCTTGTCCTCTTATTTTGGACTCTAATATGCATGATTTGAATGAAACTAACCCCGGACTTACACTGTTTTCAGTAGAACTATCATGGTGTTGTTTTTGTGCAGAAATAAAAGTTCTCTGAATGGAACGAAACTTTGTGAGGATTTTTTATATCAATAAAGAGAATTACTGGAGCCAAGAGCTACCTGAGGGGGGCACCTGGGTGGGCACAAGCCACTAGGGCGCGCCCCAGTGGGTTGTCCCCACCTGGTGGGCCCGATGACCCTGAAACTGACGCTATAAAATCACATATTTCCAGAAAAAAAATTAGGGATAAAGAATTATCGCGTTTCACGAGACGGAGCTGCCGCCGTCTCCTATTCTTCATTAGTAGGCTAGATCTGGAGTCCGTTTGGGGCGTCGGAGAGGGGGATCTTCGTTCTGCGTCATCAGCAACACATCTCCATCGCCAATTCCATGATGCTCCCCACCGGGAGTGAGTAATTCCTTCGTAGGCTCGCTGGTAGGTGAGGAGTTGGATGAGATTCATCATGTAATCGAGTTAGTTTTGTTAGGTCCTGATCCCTAGTATCCATTATGTTCTGAGATTTATGTTCCTATGACTTTGCCATGCTTAATGCTTGTCACTTTGGGCTCGGGTGCCATGATTTCAAATCTGAATCATTTATGTTATCACCATTATATCCATGTTGTAGATCCGATCTTGCAAGTTATAGTCACCTACTATGTGTTATGATCCGGTAACCCCGGAGTGACAATAGTCGGGACCACTCCCGATGATGACCATAGTTTGAGGAGTTCATGTATTCACCATGTGCTCATGCTTTGTTTCGGTCCTCTATTAAAAGGAGGCTTTAAAATCCCTTAGTTTCCATTAGGAGCCCACAGCCACGGGAGGGTAGGACAAAAGATGTCATACAATGTCAACTACATGATCATGTAAAGCAATATGACAATGATGAAGCATGTCATAATAAACGGAACAGTGGAAAGTTGCATGGAAATATATCTCGAAATGGCTATGGAAATGCCGTAATAGGTAGGTATGATGGCTGTTTTGAGAAAGGTATATGGTGCGTCTATGGTACCGGCAAAAGTTGCATGGTACTAGAGAGGCTAGCAATGGTGGAAGGGTGAGAGTGCGTATAATCCATGGACTCAACATTAGTCATAAATAACTCACATACTTATTGCAAAAATCTATTAGTTATCAAAACGAAGTACTATGTGCATGCTCCTAGGGGGATGGATTGGTAGGAAAATACCATCGCTCGTCCCCGACCGCCACTCATACGGAAGATAATCAATAAATAAATCATGATCCGACTTCATCACATAATGGTTCACCATTCGTGCATGCTACGAGAATCACAAACTTTAACACAGGTATTTCTACAATCCACAATCACTCACTAGCATGACTATAATATCACCATCCTCATGTCTCAAAACAATCATAACAAATCAAACTTCTCTTAGTATTCAATGCACTTTTTATGAAAGTTTTTATTATATCCCTCTTGAATGCCCATCACATTAGGACTAAATTCATAACCTAAGAAAATTACCATGATGTTTAATACTCTCAAAATAATATAAGTGAAGCATGAGAGTTTATCAATTTCTTCAAAATAAAACCACCGCCATGCTATAAAAATATATAAGTGAAGCACTAGAGAAAATGACAAATTACTCCAAAAGATATAAGTGAAGATCAATGAGTAGTTGAATAATTATGTAACCATGTGAAGACTCTCTAACATTTAAGAATTTCAGATCTTGGGATATTATTCAAACAGCAAGCAAAAAAATAAAAGAAAATGATGCTCCAAGCAAAACACATATCATGTGGTGAATAAAAATATAGCTCCAAGTAAGGTTATTGATGAATGAAGACGTAAGAGGGGATGCCATCCGGGGCATACCAAGCATAGGCTCTTGGTTGTCCTTGAATATTACCTTGGGGTGCCTTGGACATCCCAAAGCTTAGGCTCTTGCCACTCCTTATTCCATAGTTCATCGAATCTTTACCCAAAACATGAAAACTTCACGACACAAAACTCAACAGAAAACTTGTAAGCTCCGTTAGTATAAGAAAATAAAATCACCACTTAGGTACTGTTGTGAACTCATTCTAAATTCATATTGGTGTTATATCTACTGTATTCCAACTTCTCCATGGTTCATACCCTCCGATATTACTCATAGATTCATCAAAATAAGCAAACAACACATAGAAAAACAGAATTTGTCAAAAAAGAATAGTCTGTAGTAATCTGGATACTTTCCATACTTCTGTAACTCCAAAAATCCTGAGAAATTAGGAAGTCCTAAGAAATCTGTTTAAGAATCTTCTGAAAAACGAATAAACTTAAAAGGATGCTACTATGAATTATGAAAATTGTTTTCGTGAGTGCAAAAGTTTCTGTTTTTCAGCAAGATCGAATCAATCTATTACCATAAGCCATCCCAAAGGTCTTACTTGGCACTTTATTGAAACAAAAGCTCTAAAACATGATTAATATAGTACATTAATCATGTTAACACACAAAAACAGTAAGGGTAAATATTGGGTTGTCTCCTAACAAGCGCTTTTCTTTAATGTATTTTTAGCTACGCATGATAATGTCAATGATGCTCACATAAAAGATAAGAATTGAAACATAATGGGAGCATCATGAAGAATATTACTAGCACATTTAAGTCTAACCCACTTCCTATGCATAGGCATTTTGTGAGCAAACAACTTATGGGAACAAGAATCAACTAGCATTGGAAGGCAAAAAAAGCATAACTTCAAGATTTTGAACACACAGAGGAAACTTGATATTATTACAACTTCTACAAGCATATATTCTTCCCTCATAATAATTTTCAGTAGCATCATGAATGAATTCAACAATATAACCATCACATAAAGCATTATTTTCATGATGCACAAGCATATAATTTTTATTACTCTCCACATAAGCAAATTTCTTCTCATGAATAGTAGTGGGAGCAAACTCAACGAAATAACTATCATGTGAGGCATAACCCAATTGAAAATTAAAACCAAGATGACAAGTTTCATGGGTATCATTATTCTTTGTAGCATACATGTCATCACAATAATCATCATAGATAGCAACTTTGTTCTCATAATCAATTAGAACATCTTCCGAAATAGTGGATTCATCACTAAATAAAGTCATGACCTCTCTAAATCCACTTTCATGATTATCACAATAAGATTCAACACCCTCCAAAATAGTGGTATCATTACGTAAAGTTGACACTTTTCCAAACCCACATTCATCAATATAATCATCATAAATAGGAGGCATTCTATCATCATAATTAATTTGCTCATCAAAACTTGGGGGACAAAAAATATCATATTCATCAAGCATAGCATCCCCAAGCTTGTAGCTTTGCATATCATTAGTATCATGGATATTCAAGGAATTCATACTAACAACATTGCAATCATGCTCATCATACAAAGATTTTATGCCTGTCGGTGTTCTGGGAACGGGGGTACCCAGACTTGCCTGCCTGCAGCCTGCAGCGTGGCTCAAGGAGTGGCCCAGTACGGCCCACCTTTGTCAACACAAGCTCAAGACCATCGCGAGGGTCCAAGCCTCGCGGGGCGGACGATAGGAAGCTTCCTCAGGCGCAGCCTCATCAGGCTGGCTCGCGAGGAGGCAGAGAGATCAAGGCGGGGTACCTCATGAGGTGGCCGTGACGCAAGCTATGACGACCGAAGCCAGGCGGGCGCCAGGCGGGCGTCGGCCTGTGCAGTGTCCTTGTTTCCTCTTTGGTGCAAAGGGGGCAAGCTCAGGCCAAGGTACCAAGCAAAGGCTACCATTTCGGTGCAACGAGACCAAGACTAGCAGAACGGCAGGATGGAGGTCATCGTGGAGCCCAGGAGGGCGTCATCGTCAGAGTCTTTGGCAGGCGAGGACCAACTTTAGTCAGGATAAGTGTACTAGATGTTCCCCTTCAAAATGGCCAATTGTTGGCGCGCTTCCCGCTCAATATTTGGGAAGAGGACCAGGGCCTCGCTCTATAAATAGGGCTAGCCCCCACAGCAGAAAGGGATCCGGATTCAGTCCTTCCTAAGAGGCATCACCTCCCCAAGAACATCCCTCGCGAGGCTGTTCTTCCTTTGTATTGTTCATCATCATCCCCTGAGGCAATCCACACACCACACACACTGGAGTAGAGTATTACACCACCATGGTGGCCTGAACCAGTATAAACCTTACGTCCCTTGTGTTGTTCTTAGTTTAGCCTAGATCCTTTGCGAGGCGACGAGATGTGAGTTGGTAGAAGGGTGATCTCCGCATGCACCCCAGAGTTCGAACCTTAAGGGTCTATCGGAACCGAAATCCGACATTTGGCGTGCCAGGTAGAAGCTCTCCTTTCCGCCGACCCGTTCTCCGCCGACATCGCGTTCGCCCACATGGCGGACAACGCGCCGCATGCTCCGCAGCCGATGCCAGTGCTGGGGCCAGGGGGCTCCGAGCCTTGGCCCCCGCCTTGCGGTAGGTGCAGTGGCCACGCGAGTTCAAGCCAGAGGTGCCGCCGCGCTACAGCGGCGCGACAGACCCACTGGTTTTCCTGCTGGCGTATGAGGAAGCCGTCCTCATGGCGGGGGGCAACGATAGGGTGATGGCCAACTGGTTTCCCATGGCCCTCACCGGCGTCGCTCGCATGTGGCTGCTCCACCTGCCGGCAGCTTCTGTGACCTCCTGGGGGAACTGTGCGGCCTTTTCCTAGCCCGTTACGGCGAGCCAGTGCCCCCGGTCATTGCGGCTCTCCTGGGCGGCTCACAGGCACCACCCTCGAGCCGCCACATCAAGCCGTTCACCCGCTAGATCGGCGCCGCTTCCAAGCGCCAAGAAACCCCCCGGGCTGGGTGGCGCCCTAAGCTGATTTGACCTTCAGCTCGGATGATCACCCCTCCAACCCAGCCTGCTCGGGCGTGCTCCCGATGCTGTGCACCCCCACCATCTGCCAGGTGGCCGTCACCAGGACCCTCATCAACGGCGGTGTTGGCCTCAGCGTGCTCTTAGTAGAAGCCTTCATCCTCCTCCACGTGCCGCCAGAACGGCTTCAACCCAGCAGGCCCTTCTCGGGCGTCGGAGGCGGTTCCACCGGCTCCTTGGGACA
The DNA here is from genome assembly GCF_018294505.1 of Triticum aestivum. Classification (NCBI taxonomy): domain Eukaryota; kingdom Viridiplantae; phylum Streptophyta; class Magnoliopsida; order Poales; family Poaceae; genus Triticum; species Triticum aestivum. The sequence continues at coordinate 83,330,490 of NC_057804.1, forward strand.
TATCCGCCTCCCGGTGACCTTCGGCACCTACGATAACTTCCGCAGGGAGCCGGTCGACTTCGACATGCCCCCATCAGTCTCCCGTACAACGCCATCCTCGGCTACCCAGCCCTGGCCCGGTTCATGGCCGCGACTCACCCAGCGTACAACCTCATGAAGATGCCCGGGAGCAACGGCGTCCTTACCATGTCCGGAGACACCGGGGATGCGTTGCAAGCATTGAAGCTTGCTTTCAAGACTGTCCCAGTAGCGCAGCCCGCCAGCTCAGTCGCCCTCGAGCCCAAGAGGGCTGCGCCAGCCAAAAAGAAGCAACTGTTCAGCCAAGACAAGGCAGAGACCAAGCAGGTAACGGTCGACGAGGACGAGGCCGCTGGTGCTACCTTCACCATAGGCACCACCCTCATGCCTGAACAGGAGGAGGCCCTGATCAGTTTCCTGCGCGCAAACAGGAAGGTGTTTGCATGGGAGCCTAATCAGCTGGCGGGAGTCCCGAGGGATGTAATTGAGCATCATCTCAATGTGTGCCCCAATGTGCGCCCTGTGAAGCAGAAGGCAAGGCGGCAGTCCACTGAAAAGCAGGCCTTCATCATCCAAGAGACCCGCAAGTTAGAAGCAGCAGGGGTCATTCGCGAGGTCCGCTACCCTGATTGGCTGGCCAACCGTGTCGTCGTGCCAAAAAAGGGAGGAAAGGAACGCATGTGTGTCAACTTCATCAACCTCAACAAAGCCTGCCCGCAGGATCCATTCCGGCTCCCTCGCATCGACCAGATCGTTGACTCCACTGCCGAGTGTGACCTACTGTGCTTCCTGGATGCCTTCTCGGGCTATCATCAGATCATAATGGCGGTGGAGGACATGGAGAAAACGGCCTTCCTGACCCCGTGTGGGGTATACTGCTACACCCGCATGCCGTTTGGGTCGCGCAATGCAGGCGCGACCTTCTAGCGATTGATGCACATCGCTATGGGGCGAGAGCTCGGGAGGAACGCTGAAGCTTACGTTGATGACATTGTGGTGAAGTCTCGGGAGGCGAAGACCCTGATATAGGACTTGGAAGAAACCTTCGCAAGCCTCAGCGCAGTGGACCTGAGGCTCAACCCGGAGAAGTGTGTGTTTGGAGTCCCCTCGGGCAAGCTCCTAGGCTTCCTCGTATCTCACAGGGGCATTGAGACTAACCCAGAGAAGGTCAAGGCAGTCGAGGACATGAGCCCGCCAAAGACCCTTAGGGAAATGCAGAAGCTCAAAGGGCCTGTAACCGCTTTAGGACGTTTCATCACCAAGCTGGGAGAGCGGGCGCTGCCTTTCTTCAAGCTGATGAAGAAGAAAGGGCCCTTCGAATGGACTGAGGAGGCCGACAAAGCATTCCAAGACATCAAAAGGTACCTTACCAGCCCCCCAGTGATGGTGGCCCCGCTCCCTCGAGAGCCCCTAGTGCTCTACCTTGCGGCCACCCCTTACTCCGCTAGCGCAGCCCTAGTGGAAGTCAGAAAGGAGCGCCAGGCCTCGGCGGCAGCCGCACTCCCGGCCGAGGCAGAACAAGGCCACGAAGGCCTCGCAGAGACCACGACCTCAGCAAAGAAGGATCAGCCTCATCAAGGGAGCGCACCCGGAGCGGAGGAGGCTCCCTCAGGCGACCAAGGACCGAGGGCCCCGCCGCCTCAGGAGGCACCTCAACCTCCAGAGGACGCGGGCCGCGCCAGCGCCCTCAATCTCGTTGAGCACCCGGTGTACTTTGTCAGCATGGTGCTGCGGGACGAGAGGGCACGATACCCAATGCCTCAAAAACTCCTCCTCGCACTATTGGTGGCCTCACGCAAGCTGCGGCACTATTTTCAAGGCCACCCCATGAAGGGCGTCTCAGCCTACCCCCTGGAAAGGGTACTCAGGAGCCCCAATTCAGCAGGGAGGGTCGCCGAATGGAACATCGAACTGCAAGCATTCCAGCTAGAATTCAGTACTACCAGGGTCATTAAGGGATCTGCGCTCGCAGATTTCATGGCGGAATGGACAGAGGCGCCATGGCTCAAAATGGGCGAGGATCGGTCGCTTTCCTGGGGGAGCGAAGCGCCGGAAGGTTGGGTAATGTACTTCGACGGAGCGTTCGCGCGGCAGGGCACAGGGGCTGGTGCAGTGCTCATATCCCCCACTCAGGACAAGATTTACTATGCCGTGCAGCTCTGCTTCCAGCATGGGGAGAAGGTTTCCAATAACATAGCAGAGTACGAGGGCCTGATAACAGGCTTGAGGGCAGTCGTTGCCTTGGGAGTAAAACAATCACCGTGAAGGGCGACTCGCAACTCCTCGTCAACTTCTCCAACAAGGTGTACGAGCCGAAGGATGAGCACATGGAAGCGTACCTCGCGGAGGTCCGCAAGATGGAGAAACAATTTTGGGGGTTGGAGTTACAGCATGTGCCTCACGGTACCAATCAAGAGGCTGACGACATCACCAAGAGGGCATCCAGGCGGCTGCCTCAGGAGCCTGGCGTCTTCGAGGAGCGACTCTTCAAAGCTTCGGCGACACCGTCGTTATCAAGCACAGCGGAACCTAGGGAGGAGCTGCCTCATCCACCTGCCTCGGGAGCCCCGGCCTGTGGCCCGGCCTCAGGGGCACGCCTGCTCCTGGCGTTGGAGCCTCAGGAAGGATGTTGGATGGCAGAATTCAAGGACTACTTGGCGCAAGGGACTCTACCGGAGAAGGAGGAGGACGCGGAGCGCATGGAGCCGCAGGCTACGGCCTATTGCATCAAGGATGGGGAGCTCTACCGGAGGCGACCGAATGACGTGTCCCTATGTTGCATTCCCAGAGAGCAAGGGAAGGAGATGTTGGCAAACATACACGGTGGAGACTGTGGGCACCACTCATCCTCGCGAACCCTCGTTGGCAAGGCGTTTTGCAGCGGGTTCTGCTGGCCCACAGCGGTCAGCGACGCCGTTGAGCTGGTGAAGGCTTTTGAAGCCAGCCAATTCCACGCCAAGCAATTCCACCAGCCGGGGGGGACACTGCAGACCATACCCCTCTCATGGCCGTTCACAGTTTGGGGGCTGGACATTCTGGGCCCGTTCCCTCGGGCGCCAGGGGGCTACCGCTACCTCTACGTCGCCGTGGACAAGTTCACCAAGTGGGCTGAGGTGGAATCTGTCCGCACCATACCTGCGGGCTCTGCAGTCAAGTTCATCAAGGGCCTCGTGAGCCGATTTGGGGTGCCTAACCGCATTATCACCGACAACGGTTCGCAGTTCACCAGCAATCTCTTCAAAACGTACTATGCTAACACTGGAACACAGATATGCTACGCCTCGGTGGCACACCCCCGGAGCAACGGCCTGGCCAAACGAGCCAACGCGGAGGTCCTGAGGCCAGGACCTTCAAGAAGAAGCTGGAGGCCTGCGGCAGGGGCTGGTACGACGAGCTCCAATCCGTGTTGTGGTCTATCCGCATGACCGCGACCAAGCCGACTGGCGAGACCCCGTTCTTCCTTGTCTACGGAGCTGAGGCCGTTCTCCCTCACGAGGTCAGGCGTCGTTCTGCATGGGTTCTGGCATTTGACGAGGCGCAGTAGGACGCCATGCGGGGGATGGATCTCGTGCTGGGGGAGGAACGCCATCGAGAACCCGCACTGCGAGCGACAAGGTACCAACAGGCGCTGCGGCGATACCACTGCTGCAACATCCGCCCCAGGACTCTTGAGGTAGGGGACCTCGTGCTCAGACGGGTTCTCTCCAGGGAGGGGCTGCATAAGCTCTCTCCCATGTGGGAGGGCCCATTCAAGGTTGTTCATGTTTCCAGGCCCGGCTCCGCGCGCTTGGAGACCCAGGAGGGGGTGCCCATCCAGAACGCCTGGAACATTCAACATCTCCGAAGATTTTACCCCTGAGCAAGGCCCGGTGCCTATGAAGAAGGCGAATGCCTGTGAAGCTGTCGCATTTTGGAAAAGGCCCTGTGCCTGTGAAGAAAGTGAATGCCTGTGAAGTTGCTGCATTTTGTAAAAGGCCCGGTGCTTGTGAAGAAGGCGAATGCCTGTGAAGTTGCTGCATTTTGGAAAAGGCCTGGTGCCTTTGAAGAAGACGAATGCCTGTGAAGTTGCCGCATTTTGTAAAAGGCCCGATGCCTGTGAAGAAGGTGAATGCTTGTGAAGTTGCCGCATTTTGGAAAAGGCCTGGTGCCTGTGAAGCTTGCCGCCCGTGACACTCTCACGTAATAATGAGTGGGGCTGTACATGCCCAAAGTCTCCGGAGTGCCGCCCTCGGGCCTCGGGGGCTCCCGCCCACGCCCAGTGGTAGCACTTAGCTCCGCGCTAGTGAGAAGATGTCGAAGACTAGATTAGGTGCCGGACGCAGCTTTTTCATTTGCTTTCCGCAGTTGACTTGTTCTTTCCTATTTGAAGTTTTATTGAAGCTGTTGCCGTCTCTGGTTTATGTCCCTTTGCCTTTGTCGCTCATCTACCTCGTTTTTCTCTCGCGCAAGTCTCACGAGGGGGGGGTGGTATGCGGGCACCCCCGTGAGTGTTCTGCCCCTGGTCATTTCAAGCTTCCCTACCCGAGTTTGCTGTGGGAGCACTCCTCCCAGTCCATGCCCCACGAGCATCGTGACGCGAGCACGGGAGCTGGGTTGGTCGCCCCTACTACCAAGGCTGGAAACTACCCCTACTGACTAACCCTTACAGGACATGAAACACATGGCGAGGCCCCGGCCTCAGGAGGCAAAGACCATGACAAGCCTCTTCGAGCCAAGTAGTTTCCGCGCATGAGCACGCGGCACGAAGGCACAACACGGAAATAGCAGAAACAGTGCGATAATTAACAGCAACAGTTTAACACGTCCCCACGGGGCACCGGACTACTTTCTTTTGCGCAGGGAAGGAAGAAAAGCAAAACAAGCGCGACTCGCTCGACACCAGCTCACGACGGGAGCTTGTTCCACCTCCGGGGCTCAGCCGGCCTGCGCAGTGTCCTTGTTTACTCTTTGGTGCAAAGGGGGTAAGCGCGGGCCAAGGTACCAAGCAAAGGCTACCATTTCGGTGCAACGAGACCAAGACCAGCAGAACGGCAGGATGGAGGTCATCGTGGATCCCAGGAGGGCGTCATCGTCAGAGTCTTTGGCAGGCGAGGACCAACTTTAGTTAGGATAAGTGTACTAGATGTTCCCCTTCAAAATGGCCAATTGTTGGCGCCCTTCCCGCTCAATATTTGGGAAGAGGACCAGGGCCTCGCTCTATAAATAGGGCTAGCTACCACAGTAGAAAGGGATCAGGATTCAATCCTTCCAAAGAGGCATCACCTCCACAAGAACATCCCTCGCGAGGTTGTTCTTCCTTTGTATTGTTCATCATTAGCCCCTGAGGCAACCCACACACCACACACCACACACACTGGAGTAGGGTATTACACCACCATAGTGGCCTGAACCAGTATAAACCTTGCGTCCCTTGTGTTGTTCTTAGTTTAGCCTAGATCCTTTGCGAGGCGACGAGACATGAGTTGGTAGAAGGGTTATCTCCGTGCGCACCCCAGAGTTCGAACCTTAAGGGTCTACCGGAACCTAAAATCCGACAATGCCAAACATTTTAATGCATTCTTCTTCTAGCACTTTGGCACAATTATTGGAATCCTTATTTTCAGGAAAGACATTAAAAAGATGAAGCATATGAGGAAACCTAAATTCCATTTTTGTACTTTTCTTTTATGGACTAAACTAGTGATAAAACAAGAAACTAAAAGATTCAATTACAAGATCTAAATATATACCTTCAAGCACTCACATCCCCGACAACGGAGCCAGAAAAGAGCTTGATGTCTACTACGCAACCTTCTTCTTATAGACTTGTGTTGGGCCTCCAAGCGCAGAGTTTTGTAGGACAGTAGCAAATTTCCCTCAAGTGGATGACCTAAGGTTTATCAATCCATGGGAGGCGTAGGATGAAGATGGTCTCTCTCAAACAACCCTGCAACCAAATAACAAAGAGTCTCTTGTGTCCCCAACACAACCAATACAATGGTAAACTATATAGGTGCACTAGTTCGGCGAAGAGATGGTGATACAAGTGCAATATGGAGAGTAGATATGGGTTTTTTGTAATCTGAAAATATAAAAACAGCAAGGTAACTAGTAACAAAAGTGAGTAAAAACGGTATTGCAATGCTTCGAAACAAGGCCTAGGGTTCATACTTTCACTAGTGCAAGTTCTCTCAACAATGATAACATAATTGGATCATATAACAATCCCCCAACGTGCAACAAAGAGTCACCCCAAAGTCACTAATAGCGGAGAACAAACGAAGAGATTATTGTAGGGTACCAAACCACCTCAAAGTCATTCTTTCCGATCAATCCTTTGGGCTATTCCTATAAGTGTCACAAACAGCCCTAGAGTTCGTAGTAAAGTAACACCTTAAGACACACATCAACAAAAACCCTATTGTCACCTAGATACTCCAATGTCACCTCAAGTATTTGTGGGTTTGATTATACGATATGCATCACACAATCACAGATTCGTCCATTCAAACCCACACAGAGAACTTCATAGAGTGCCCCAAAGTTTCTACCGGAGACTCAAGACGAAAACATGTGCCAACCCCTATGCATAAGTTCACAAGGTCAGTGATCCCGCAAGTTGATCACCAAGTATTTCCACAATCCACAATTACTCACTAGCATGACTCTAATATCACCATCCTCATGTCTCAAAACAATCATAAGGAATCAAACTTCTCTTAGTATTCAATGCACTTTTTATGAAAGTTTTTATTATATCCCTCTTGGATGCCCATCATATTGGGACTCATAACCTAAGAAAATTATCATGTTGTTTAAGACTCTCAAAATAATATAAGTGAACCATGAGAGTTCATCAATTTCTTCAAAATAAAACCACCGTCGTGCTCTAAAAAGATATAAGTGAATCACTAGAGCAAATGACAAACTACTCCAAAAGATATAAGTGAAGATCAATGAGTAGTTGAATAATTATGTAACTATGCGAAGACTCTCTAACATTTAAGAATTTTAGATCTTTGGATATTATTCAAACAACAAGCAAAACAAAATAAAAGAAAATGACGCTCCAAGCAAAACACATATCATGTGGTGAATAAAACTATAGCTCCAAGTAAGGTTGCCGATGAACGAAGACGAAAGAGGGAATGCCATCCGGGGCATCCCCAAGCTTAGGCTCTTGGTTCTCCTTGAATATTACCTTGGGCTGCCTTGGGAATCCCCAAGCTTAGGCTCTTGCCACTCCTTATTACATAGTCCATCGAATCTTTACCCAAAACTTGAAAACTTCACAACAGAAAACTCAACAGAAATCTTGTAAGCTCCGTTAGTATAAGAAAATAAAATCACCACTTAGGTACAGTTGTGAACTCAATGTAAATTCATATTGGTGTTATATCTACTGTATGCCAACTTCTTGATGGTGCATACCCTCCGATACTACTCATAGATTCATCAAAATGAGCAAACATCACAGAGAAAACAAAATCTGTCAAAAAAAGAATAGTCTGTAGTAATCTGGATACTTTCCATACTTTTGTAACTCCAAAAATCCTGAGAAATTAGGAAGTCCTAAGAAATTTGTTTATTAATCTTCTGCAAAACGAATCAACTTAAAATCACGCTTCTATGAATTATGAAAATTGTTTGCATGAGCCCAAAAGTTTCTGTTTTTTAGCATGATCAAATCAACTACTAACGTAAGCCATCCCAAAGGTCTTACTTGGCACTTTATTGAAACAAAAGTGTAAGTGCATCTAGTGCCCCTTAGTGATTTTGGTGTATTGAAGACTTGTAGGTTGAGGGGCTAATATGTTTGTGAGTGTACACAGGCTCTATAAGTCGATGAGGAGTTTGGTATTTAAATTGGATGTCGACCCCTAAAATGAATGTCATCAGCTGAAGACTTTGGTTCTCCTGAAGACTTTGAAAGTGATGAAATTGGTGCGACCTTGAAGACTTGGATATTCATGCGAGGATTATGAAGCGTGAAGACTTTTGTTTTCGTAGTTTCATTTTCTCTTTCTTGAGTCATAGGAAACACTGTATTGTTAAAGGGGGTCGAGGTAATACTAAGGAAACTGATTTCCACATGATGCTCATTTCAACATCCTACACCTACCCAGTCCTTTCGATTGAAGCCATTGGAAATCTCATATTAGTTCAGTCAATTTCTTCAGTAACAGAGATGAAGATCTTCTGGTCTATGAGGAATTTGTTCTGACTGAGGAGTTAGGAATTCGCTAGTGCGGATTGCCTACACAGTGAGGAACATGATAGCCCTGAGCAATTCGAACCTCAAATCCGACCGTTGCTGTCCCATGCGACAGCTGTCAAAATATCCTACAACCTAAGGGTCATATCCTTGAAGGGCATTTATGTCTTATCATGTCGGGCTGCTCCCTAGGATATAAATAGCCGCCCCTACAACCAATAGTTGGTTGGCTGCTGTAAGAGAACCTGACCCTTGTCATTTGAGAGCAACCCATCCTTCGAGGACTTTGTGCGAAAATCATCAAGTGAGGAAAACCCAAATCCCAAACCCAAACCTACAAACCGAAAGTGATTGAGCATCATTGAAGAGATTGTTCCTATGTGGAACCAATGTTTGTTACCTTTGAGGACTATGTATTCTCCAGACGGTTAGGCGTCATGGTCTGAGCATCCAAGACGAATTGTGGATCGCCGAGTGACCAAGTTTGTGAAGGTTTGGAAGTCACGTGTGAAGACTTACCACGAGTGTTTGGCGAGGTCTGTGTGATCTTAGCTCAAGGAGAATATGGTGAGGACTGTGTGTCCGGGACTGTGTGTCCTCGAGTTTAAATACTCAGCCGCTCCAACCAGACGTACAACTGTCACAACTGTTGGAACTGGTCTACCAAATCATTGTCTTCACCAAGCCTACTGGTTCTATTTCCTCAACCCTTTCATTTCCTCATTTATGTGTTAATGAACTTGATCATTACTGTTTGAAGATTTTGGCTGAAGACTTCTCTATTTCCTCAACCCTATTACTTTAGTCACATTGTCTTCAGCCTTGTTATCCTGTGTTTACGCTTTCTGTACTTTGTGTTTGTCTTTCAATTCATCATTGTCGGTGTTTTGGGAACGGGGGTCCCCAGACTTGCCTGCCTGCAGCCTGCGGCGTGTCTCAAGCAGTGGCCTAGTAGGGTCCATCTTCATCAACTCAAGCTCAAGATCCTCGCGAGGGGACAAGCCTCGCAAGGCGGACGACATGAAGCTTCCTCAGGAGCGGCCTCGCCAGGAAAGCTCGCTAGGAGGCGGAGAGATCAAGGCAATGGTACCTCTCGAGGTGCCCGTGACGCAAGCCATGACGACCGAGGCCAGGCGGGTGCCAGGCGGGCGCTGGCCTGCGCAGTGTCCTTGTTTCCTATTTGGTGCAAAGGGAGCATGCACAGGCCAAGGCATCAGGCACAGTCTACCATTTCGGTGCAACAAGACCAAGACCAGCAGAGCGGCAAGATGGAGGTCATCATGAAGCCCAGGACGGCATCATCGTCAGAGTCTTTGGCAGTCGAAGACCGATTTTAGTCAGGATAAGTGTACTAGTTGTTCCCCTTCAAAACGGCCAATTATTGGCGCCCTTCCCGCTCAATATTTGGGAAGAGGACCAGGGCCTCTCTATATATATAGGGCTAGCCACCACAGTATAGGGGAGGAAGGATCGACCCTTCCAAAGGGACAACACCACCACAAGAACATCCCTCGCGAGGTTGTTCTTCCCTTGTATTGTTCACCATTAGCCCCTGAGGCAATCCACCACACCACACACTGAAGTAGGATATTACACCACAATGGTGGCCTGAACCAGTATAAACCCCATGTCCCTCGTGTGTTCATCTTCCTAGCTTAGATTCCTTGCAAGGCTTTGGGACATGAGTTGGTAGAGGAGAGATTTTTGCGCGCACCCCAGAGTTCGAACCTCAAGGGTCTGTCGGTACCCGAAATCCGACATTTGGCATGCTAGGTAGGGGTGTGCCAGAATCTTTTCTTCCTCCGTCTTGCGTTCCATCGTCTGTCGCATCCATGGCTGACGCTCGTCGAGCCCGTGCCGAGCATCGGGCTGCTCTCGCTGCCCACGTCGCCCAGACGGCTCCCGTCGGTGGGCCTCCCCGTCGCCTGCCGCCCACGCCGCCACCGGCCTTGTGGGGAATGAGCAGCAGGCGCCTTTGCTGCATCCCTTGATGCCGCGAGAAGGATGCACCGCCACCCCATCGCTAACTCCGGCAGGCTTGTCGTCGCACGCTCGACGCGCTCCTGCGGACGTGCACGCCACGTTGCTCCTGGCGCGTGAGCTCCTGCACTACCTCCCCGTCGATGACCTCTACGAAGAGTGGCTCGCTCGCATCACCGAGCTCGTCAGCGCCGCAGGGGGCTCCCCTGCGCCGTCCCTCTCGTTGCATCGCCCTCCATCCTGCACGGGCAACGCAGCTCTGGAGGCGCCTTCGCCACCTTCTCCCCAAGAAGGCGCCCTGGATCCAAGGCGCGTGGCCCCTGGACGAGACCCACCGCGTCCAGCACCCGTGCGGCAAGAAAGGAGCTGCCAAGAAGTCCCTCGACCTCAAGAATGTGCTCGCGTGCTCCCTGCGCCAACACGCCATGACCGCGTTCCTGCTCCAGCGCACCAAGACCCCGCGTTGCTCCTTGCGGCAGTGCGCGGAGACCCCCAGGATCAAGCCCTGCGTCAGAAAAGGCCCCCAGTGGCTACCGCAGGCTGCCGCGCCTTCACCGCCAAGCTGGGAAGTGTGGCCTGGCCGGGCAAGTTCAAGTCGGATCTGCCTCCTCGCTACGACGGCACCGCCGACCCCGCGGAGTTCCTCCAGCTCTACGAGCTAGGCATCGAGGCGGCCAACAGAGACGAAAAGGTCATGGTGAACTGGTTTCCCATGGCGCTCAAGGATGGTGCCCACACCTGGCTCCTGAACATGCCTCCCAGCACGATCTCCTCGTTGGACGAGATGCGCACCCGCTTCATCGCCAACTTCCAAGGCACTCGCGACCGGCCCCCGGCCATGAGTGACTTGCGCCGCATCAAGCAGCAACCAGGAGAGACCCTGCAAAAGTACATCCAGCGCTTCAACAACGCTCGACTCAAGATCCCCAGGGTGACTGAGGAGGCCATCATCTCAGCCTTTTCCAATGGCATCCGTGACATCAAGATGAAAGAGGAGCTGGCAATCCATGAAGACATGTGCACATCTCTGGAGTTGTTCAACCTGGCGACCAAGTGTGCCAGGGCTGAGGAGGGACGCCTCTCCCTCCTCGAGCTTCCAGCTACTGATCTTGAAGAGAAGAAAGCCAAGGCCAAGGACGTGAAGCGCAAGGGAGCAGTTGTGCTCACAGCTGAACCAGACACCAAGCATGGCAGAGATCAGCCGGAGTCATCCAAGGGCAGCCGGTACTATGTGTACCACAACCTCCACACTCACAACACCAACGAATGTCAAGAGCTCAGGGCCGTGCAAGAAGGACGTGGCGGTCGACGCCCCGAGTAGTGATCGGGGCTATGGCCGAGGAGGAGGAAGAGGTGGAGGACGATGGGTAGACCGTGGCCCTCGCCAAGGGTGGCGTGACCGACCTCGCGAGGACCACTGGCAGGACCAGCCTCGCGAGGGGGCTTGGAGGAATCAGCCTCGTGAGGATCGCCCACAAGGCAACGCAAGCCTCCCTCTTCTTCCACCACCGCCAAGGAGGAATGAAGACCGGCATCAGGACGAGGGGGCTGGGGGATTCCAGGAGCCACGTGCTATCGCTTGCATCTTGGGCGGAGCTCAGGCCCCAGCCTCTCAGTGCATCTTCAAGCAGTTTGCTCGCGAGGTGAATTCTGTCCTCCCAAAGCTCGAGGCCTCGCGCCCTCTTAGGTGGTCCACATGTGCCATCGCATTCAGCTCAGCGGATCAGCTCAAGTGCGCAGCAACAGCTGGGGTCCCCCTGATGCTCTGTTCCCCAGTCATCAACAATGTGCAGGTCACCAACCCTCATCGATGGTGGCGCAGGACTCAACATTCTATCGGTCGAGACATTCAACAATCTGCAAGTGCCATACGATCAGCTTTAGCCGGCCAAGCCTTTCTCAGGAGTCACTGATGGTTCTACCACCCCGATAGGGCAGGTCCACCTCCTTGTCACCTTCGAACAGCGCAAAAACTACCGCACTGAGTTCATCGACTTCGACGTCGCCCACATTCGCCTGCCATACAACGCCATCCTCGGGTATCCGGCCCTGGCCAAGTTCATGGCGGTGACTCACCATGGCTACAATGTCCTCAAGATGCCAGGAAGCGGTGGAGTCATCACAGTCCCCTGTGAGGAGAAGGATGCAGTGTGTTCTCTCGAGCGTGCCTTCCAGGCCCGTTTCACTGTCTGATGACGAGTGGCACACAAATCAACCTGAGAAGGAATCTGCTATGTCAAAAGTGTTTATATAAACGAATTGTTTAACGCCAAGATGCCAATCGAAGACCCAGATAAAAGGAGCGGGAGCCTTCCCGAGGCAGTCCCTAAGAAGAAGAAGACATCACCTGGCCCGAGCCCTCAGGAAGTAGGCACCTCTAGTGGCACTACATCAGGATCTGCGACCGCTGAAGGGGCGCCTCCCTCTGTCGCATAGGAAGGCGCGCCCGGCACCCTCCTCGGGCAAGGCTCGGGGGCTCTCTCTTGGAGGGCCACTGACTTTGCCAAGGTCACGAGGGAGGCGCTCGGGCACCACTTTGAGGCGTGCTTCAAAGCACGTTCCCCTCAGGAAGGCATGAGGAAAGGAGGGCCCAACCCTCAGGAGTTCATCAACGAGGTCACTCATGAGCTTCAGGAGTCAAGAGTCATGCGTGGCAGCCGCCGCTTACCCGCTGTAGCTCCCCATCCAGGCGAGGATGGTTGGCTGCACGTCTGCATCGACGTGCCAGGGCTCAACCGAGTCGTGTCTCAGGAGTGCCTCTAGCCCTCGCGCGTGGGACGTTGCGAGGGTCCACCTCACAGCTACGTTTGCATGCCTCTCGGCCTGCCGAACGCGGTCACTGCTCATCAGCGCCTGATGTGGAGCATTCTAAAGGCTCAGGAGGTCAGGCACTATGCAGGCCTGGCAGAGATGGAGATGGTCCTCGAGGAGCCACCTGGGCCCCTAGAGCCTCCCGAGGCCCCCGGTCCTAGGAGCTCGTGAGGATCGGCTTCCTCACCGCAGCGTCGTCCGCTACTTCAACATTCCTTCATCTCCAACAGTATCAGGTGACACCTTTCAAGTTCCATTTTCAGCTGGGAGCGCCCCTAGGGCTGCATCATTCCCATGCCGCGTGGGTCCATCCCTGCGGCATGTATCTCTTTTGCTCATGTCTTTAGTTTACCTTGTTGGGGGCGCCCCTCGGGCTGCATTATCCCCAAGCCGCTCGGGCTTGACCTGGTGGGATGTATCTTTCCCGCATCTATCTAGGTCGTGTGCCTTACATATTTGACACGCTATGATTATTATCTGATGCCTACCACGGCCCCTTTTTTTTCCTTCATGCTAATCGCTTGCACGTTAAAAGGGGGGCACCTGAGCATCGCAACTCACGGGCTCTTACTGGCCCTCCAGCCCTCACCTCCTGGCCTTGACCACGGCATCGTGACCTGGCATACCAGCTACGGCTGAGCTCGCTCGAGGGCCAGGACCTGAGGACGTAGAGCATTGGCATCTAACCAATCTTGCTGGAGCACACTACAAACAAAGGCCTAGAGCCAGGCGTATCCCGCCTTGAGGTAGGGCCCCGTGAGTCCCGCGCTGGCTCAAGGGTGCCCAGATACACCTCGTCAAGCCCTACCGTGCTAGCCACGTGTCAGGGAGGGGTTGTACATGCCCCGGGGGCTCCTCCCGGAGGGCCCCCCCTCCCACGCACCAGTGGAAGCATGATGCTCTGCGCTGGCTGACGACGCTGCCGAGGAGCGGCTATGCCCGTATACATATGGAAGCGCTATGCTCCGCGCTGGTGATAAACAACTGAGGGCGGCCCATGGCCGCATCAACCTCAGGGAGCCCATAGCTCAGTGTCCGGCCCTATCGTAACGCCTCCCCTCGGGAGCGCCACGCGAGGGGGCTGGACACAGGGGCAGCGTCCGAGCCACGCCCGTGCGCACGCCACCCAGCTAGGTCCCTTGGACCTGGTTCGTCGCGCGCCCCTCCCCGAGCGGAGCCAAGGTACGAAGACCGTTTGACGTCAAGCGGGACTACTGAGCATCGCGACTCAGGAGCCTAACTGGTCACGTAGCCCCTCACCCCTTGGTTCCATCCTGGTTTCTGGTCGGGGCTAACGGCGACTGAGGTATGCGCGGGGCCGGGCCCTGCCAATGTAGAACGACAAATCCACTCCTACTCCTCCCTTCCCTATTTGTTGTTCGCGCGTCAAGGGGGACTCCTGAGCATCGCGACTCAGGAGCCTAACTGGTCACATAGCCCCTCACTCCTTGGTTCCGTCCTAGTTTCTGGTCGGGGCTAACGGCGGCTGAGGTATGCGTGGGACCGGGCCCTACCGACGTAGAACACAAGCAAATAGGAAGGAAAAATGCAAATTCTAGGGAATTCAAAAGCAAATATTACAGGCCGTAGATTGTTTTCACAATGCCAAACACAAGTTTAAACGCCTCCACGAGGCATGATGCATGTTGCAGGAATTAAAACAGGATAGAAGCCGCGAAGAGATCACTTTTTGGCGGCGCCATCGCTTGTGGTGGGGTCGCGCTGGGCAGCTCCACCTCCCGAAGCCGCGAACCTGGAAGCATCACGCCTGGGCCTGGTGCTGAAGGCGCGGAACTTTGCCAGCAAGGCCTCTGCTCGGCCCTTCACAGCCTCAGCAGCACCGGCGGCACGCTCGCCGCTCGCTTGTTCCAGCAGGCTGTCGAGGTCGACGTTGGGGTCGCAAAGGTAGACGTGGCTGAGGACACGCGTCTGCGCCACAGAAGAAAGGACACGGGCCTCAGCCTCAGCCGTGGGACCGACGCCGTCTACGACATCTTCAAGTGCACGGACCAAGAAGGGAAGCATCTCGGCGGGGCCGTCCTTTGCGCCAGCCAGCGGCTTCTCTAAGCCGCCATCATAAAGCGTCTTCAGCGTGGCGCGAGCTTCCTCCTCCAGCTTCGCGAAGGCCACCAGATCCTTAGCCAAGACCTTCGCCTTGCCGTCCAGCTCAATCCTCTCCTCCTTCAGCGCCTGCTCCAGCGTCTCCAACCGGCCACGACGGTCGTCGAGCTCAGCGTCCCGATCCCTGGCGGCAGCTACTTGAGTCTTCATCTCCTTCTCCTTCTCCTGGCGGTCGCGGAGCTCCTTGGCAAGCTCGTCGCGCAGGCCTTGCAGCTTGTCCTCCAGCGTCTTGCAGCGGCTCCGGGCATTCACAGCGTCACCCAAGGCAGCATCGCGAGCGGCCTTGGCCTGGGAGGTGGCTTGCTTCTCCTCATCGAAGGCCAACACAGCCTGGCTCAGCGCCGCTTGGACGGAGGCGTCAGAGCGGACCCAGCCAGAGGCTAGCTCCAAGCGCCCGGCCACCAGGCGGGGGTTGGTGCCCTGGAGATCTTCTCGTAGTCGGCTCAGCTCGGCAGTGGCACGGTCCAAGATGGTGGAAGGAGTGAGGCAAGCGGTAGTCGGCACAGTAGGAGGAGAAGACGGCAGCGTGATCACAACATCAAGCGTCAGGGCCTTCTGAGCCTCGGCGGCCTTGGCAATAGTGTTAAGAGTGTCCGCCCCGGGAGTTGCCAGGGCCGTGGGGGCTGGATCCACGCTAGTGCGCCCCACCTGGCCTCGCGAGGACGACTGGGCAGGGGAGGCACGAGCCTCGCTGCCTCTTTTCCCCGCAGATGAAGGCGCAACCCCGGCAGGCGAACTTGCCCCAAGAAGGGCCACCGAGGCCCCTTTCAACCTTTTTGTTGCAGGCGCCGGCCTAGCCCAAAGGATGCAGACGTCAAGCCTTGGCAACAGAAACGGGATGCAAAGCAGAAGTCGAGCATTTACTGGTCGTCATTCGCAGGCTCAAGCAGCCTCCGGCTAAACTTGAAGCCTGAAAACCTACTGCAGGGATCAGCCTCGGGAGGTCCGAAAGCAGAGGGCGCATCAGAAGGGCTGGAGCTGGCTTCAGGCAGCCCCAGGACCTGAGTAGACCCTCGGGAGATCAGCCCCGTCCTGTCCTTCCTCAGGACCAAGGGCGGGTCCTCTCTGCCTCGCCTGGCACCGGCCTCGTCGTCGTCCGGCATGGAGCAAAGGGCGCGAGACCTGCGCCAAGGGAAGGACTCCCCCGACCCCTCGACAGTCGCCTCAGCGTCAGGCTCTTCTTCCTCCTCCCCCCCTGCTGGAGTTGTCGAAGGACAAGTACACCGTTGCCATCGCCACCAGATCCTCGAGAGCTTCCACCGGCACCAGCCCCTCCCCGTTGAAGGTGGGCACGGCGTTCACTACCTGCTCCCAGTCATCATGAAGGAATAGAGGGACAAGAGCGCCCTCCGGGCTCACCACATCTTCCCCAACCAAGGAACGGAGGGCCGCGGCCAGATCTTCGTCGGCCAGGGCCTCAGAGCTCAGGCGGAGAGCGGCATCTGCTTCCCCGAGCCTCCATAACGGGAGCGAGTGCGCCCGAAGTGGAGCCACCTGGTGCTCCAGGAACTCCCTCAGGAGCATGGCCCCGGTCAGCTTCGCCGCCCCCAAGTTGCCTGGCCTCAGGTCCACGTTCATCCTCTTCAGCACCACCTTCGCCCAGGGGTCGTCAAGCTCCATGCGAGACCATGCATCGACGGCCTTGGGCTGCCCCGTAGCCATCACCAGTCGAGGGTGGATGAGCCTGACGTCCACCATGACCCACTTGCTCCGGAAGCCGTCGATCCTCTTCCCGGTCTTCGATATGGCATTGGATTTGGAGTATGCGACAAAGCTCGCACATGCGGTGATGTGGGCACCAGAAACTCGGAGGTAGAAGTAATGGCGCAGCAGGGCCACTCAGGGCATCACACCAACGTGAGCCTCACAATAGTAGGCGAAAATCGCCAGGAGAAGAACAGAGTTGGGGTGGAGAGGCAGGGCTTGCAAGTTGTACTGGCGAAGAACAGCAAGAAAGAACTCAGAAAAAGGAGGCACCAGACCGGCAATGATGGCGCTCACAAAGAGCGGGTAGAAGGTGCTCCCCTTGCCTTCCGGCTGGGCGGAGCCGGGCTTGAGTGCAGTCGCCCCCTCCTTGCCTTGCGCCACCGTCATCAGGCACGTGAAGGCGAGATTCTTCTCTGACATATTCGGGGGATCCAGAGCCGGTGAGTACCAGGCCCCGGCCGGGGTCTTGCGAGGTGCCATTGCTCGCCGGAGGTGAGAGATTGAGGCAGATCTGGAGGATTTTGGAAGCAAGAAGGAGGAGAGCGAGAAAGGGGATCTGGAGCAAGACAGACGGGAAAAAAGAAAGTAAGCCTGACCCAGGCCAACCCTTTTGTTAGTCGGGCGGTTGCCGAGGCGTCGTGGGGAAGCGGAGACGCCCACGTCCAATCAACCACCACGCAGCGCCCAAGGCCGCAGGCTGTTGGGGCCCGCGGCGCTTCGCACTTGCCCCTTCGCTTCTCTGCTAAGCCAAGTCCGGGCGCGCCTTGGGCCCGGGGGCTACTGTCGGCGTTCTGGGAATGGGGGTCCCCAGAATTGCTTGCCTGCAGCCTGTGGCGTGCCTCAAGCAGTGGCCCAGTACGGCCCATCTTCATCAACTCAAGCTCAAGACCCTCACGAGGGGCCAAGCCTCGCGGGGCGGACGACAGGAAGCTTCCCCAGGAGCGGCCTCGCTAGGCAAGCTCGTGAGGAGGCAGAGAGATCAAGGCAAGGGTACCTCGCGAGGTGCCCGTGACGCAAGCCATGACGACCGAGGCCAGGCGGGCGCCGGCCTGCGCAGTGTCCTTGTTTCCTCTTTGGTGCAAAGGGAGCATGCACAGGCCAAGGCATCAGGCAAAGGCTACCGTTTCGGTGCAACAAGACAAAGACCAGCAAAGCGGCAGCATGGAGGTCACCGTGGAGCCCAGGACGGCGTCATCGTCAGAGTCTTTGGCAGTCAAAGACCGACTTTAGTCCGGATAAGTGTACTAGATGTTCCCCTTCAAAATGGCCAATTGTTGGCGCCCTTCCCGCGCAATATTTGGGAAGAGGACCCGGGCCTCTTTATATATATAGGGCTAGCCACCAGAGTATAGGGGAGGACGAATCGACCCTTCCAAAGGGACAACACCACCACAAGAACATCCCTCGCGAGGTTGTTCTTCTCTTGTATTGTTCACCATCAGCCCCTGAGGCAATCCACCACACCACACACTGGAGTAGGGTATTACACCACAATGATGGCCTGAACTAGTATAAACCCCGTGTCCCTCGTGTGTTTATCTTCCTAGATTAGATTCCTTGCGAGGCTTTGGGACGTGAGTTGGTAGAGGAGAGATCTTCGCGCGCACCCCAGAGTTCGAACCTCAAGGGTCTGCCGGAACCCGAAATCTGACAATCATGATGACTATGCTATTGCTCTATGATGCTTATACCTTAGTACTTATTCCGCTGCTAGTTGTTTGTGACTTAGGAATTTCCTCACCCTGAAATTCGTGAGTGATGAATTTGTAAAAATCGCCTATTCCGCCCTCTCTAGTCGACTTAACGCACTTTCAGTTGGTATAAGAGCAAGGTACTCCCTTGTTCTGTGTGATTTTGATTTAACCACTTGGAGTTTTAGTTATGTCGACTGCAGGTATGATCAAGGTCTCGGCTGGGTGTCCTACCTTTGATGGGACGGACTACCCCTACTAGAAGAACAAGATGTGCATGCATATTGAGGCAATTGATAATGATCTCTGGTATGTTGTGGAAAATGGTGTTCCCTCAGTCACTCCATCTGTGAATGCTGCTGATGTGAAGAGATTCAAGCAACTTGATTCTCAAGCGAAGAATATCATATGTGGCCATCTGAGCAAAAGATAGTATGGCAGAGTGACTGCCCTAGAAACTGCCAAGCTGATTTGGGACAGGCTGTCCAAGGTCAACGAAGGAGTCTCAACTCAACATGACTCCCGAGTTGATGTTCTTCGCAATCTCTTCAACCGCTTCAAATACTCAACAACGAATTTTTTTAGCAAACCTTTGATTGCCTCACTGACATCTCAAATGAGCTTCACGCGCTTGGTGCCACTGACATCACCGACCATGAGGTGGTGAAGAAATTGCTGAGATCACTTGATTCCTCATTCGATACTCTTGCACTGATTATTCAAGAGCGAGCTGATTACAAGTCACTAGATCCTGCTGATATCCTCGGGAGGCTAAACACTCATGAGTTCCAACTTGCTGAGAAGAGAGACCTCCATGGACCGAGCTAAGGCAGTCTCCGAATCTAAAGCTGAAGATTATGGTAGCAGCCTTGGTGATCCTGAAGAACTGAGCCAGGATCTAGCAATGCTCGTGAAGAAATTCCAGAAGTTCTCTCACCGCGGTCGCTTTGGAAAGTCTTCAAGAAATGATGATTCCTTGTCTCGTGACTACAAAAGGAGAAGTTGCCACAAATGCAAGAAACCTGGTCACAAAAAGAGAACATGTCTGATTGTCCTCTGTGGCAAAAGGAATCAAAGAAGAAGATGTACAAAGATGACGATTCTGATGACTCAAAGAAGAAGAAGAAATCCTCAAAGTCTTCATCATCAAAATCTTCAAAGTCTTCATCTCACAAGAAGAGCAGTTCCAAGAAGGCCCGGGCATTCATTGGCAAGGAAATGGACTCTGAAGCTAAATCTGAGGATAATGTGGAAGAGGAGGAATCTGAGGAGTCAGACTCTGGTGTGGCGGGCATAGCCCTCGCTACTTCTTACGTTGACAGCAAGTCCATCTTCAACACTGAAGAAAATGATCTCACCAACTCTGGTGACAAGAGCATCGATGATTATGCTCCCACCTACTGCTTCATGGAAAAAGGTGCCAAGGTACTCAAACATTCCCCCTGTGACTCTAGTGAGGATGAATCTGATGACAATCTCAAGCCTAGTTATTCCAAACTTGCTAAAATTGTTGTTAAACAACATAAGGCTTTAGAAAAGATTCAAAATCAACTAGACAGAAGCGATGACCTGTTGGGTGAGGAATTGAATCGAACCAAGACTCTGACAGATAATCTTCAAAGACTTCAAACTAGGTTTGACAACCTTCAAAATCATCATAACACTCTCTTAACTGATCATGAGAAGCTTTCTTATGAATTTTTTCAGAGAAAGCAAGATCTTGAAAAGTTAAAAGAAAGTTATGAAGATCTTCAGAAGGAAAATGATTCATTGCTTGCTCAACAGATTAGTTCCGCTCAGGAAGAATTTATTCCACCATGTCTAAAATGCATTGAGCGTGAATCTGCTAATTCATCACCTGAATATTCAAATGCTTCTATTGCTGCAAATTTTTCAACTGTCTCTGTGGTCACAAATTCCTCATCTGAGGATACCACAAGTATCACTGACGATAATGTAGGGCTGAAGGAATTGTATGTGACAGGCATTTTCAAAAGCCTCAAAGGGCATCAGACTCTATGTGATGTGCTCAAAAAGCAGATCTTGAACAGGAACCCTAGGATAGAGGGTATTGCCTTTGAGAGGAAACTCAATGCTGATGGGACCTACTGGAAACCTGAGCAGTATCTCAAAACATCATGGGTTGCTGCGAAAGGACCTCCTGTAGATCCATGCACTCTATCTGGTTTTACTTGTGATTCTTTATATTCCTCTGATAAGTCATTTGACTCGAACTATAAACTGTTTAAGAATCAGAATGGTGAAGTATTTGCTAGATATGTTGGAACTAACTGCAGGAACGACCCCCCTATGAAGAAAATCTGGGTTCCCAAAAGGTACCTTGAAAAGATTCAGGTCAATGTCATAATGACACCACCCATGAAGAAAAGGAACCCCAGATCAAATTCTTCATATGAACGAAATTCTTCATATGGATCAAATTCTTCACATGGATCAAAATCCTCATATGAACATCATCGTGCTAACACTTCTGTTTTGCAGGGAAAGTCTAAAGGCTATAAATATGTGCACTATTCTACAAACCATTATGTTCATAAGTCCTCGAAGAATTTCTCTGCTTATTCATATGCTTATCCTAACCACTCTTCCGTGGAACGAAGTACACTGGCTTCAATGCTATCTTTTTCTTATGGAGCTCGTAGAATGATGAATTCTTTACCACCCCTCCACATGTGGGTGGTGAAGATAAAGAACTAATCTGTTATGCAGGGTCAAGTCTCCAGACGAACTTAATCGTCTGAAGAATTTGATGGAGACCTGAATGTGCTTGAATGGACGCAAGCTAATCATGAATAAATGAATCATTCATTTCTCACGTCCTCATATTACTATTGCTGTTGATGAAATTGATATAATATTCTTCACTGATGAAGTATATGGGTTTGTAAGTTGCACTAATTCATCTACAGGATGAAAAACCTAAAGCTACTGAGTGGGTCCTCGACAGTGGATGCACAAACCACATGACCGGTGACAGGAACTTGTTGATGGACACTGATTTGTCTCCATCGCATCTGAAGCATATCACCTATGCTGACAAAGGCAAAAGCAAGGTATTGGGACTAGGTAAGGTTGCAATCTCAAAGGATAGACACATGGACAAATTCATGATTGTCGAGTCCATAGGATTCAACCTCATGTTTGTCTCAATGCTTTGAGATCTTGATATGGTTCTCGTCTTTGGCAAATATCGTTGCATTGTGCTGATGGAATCTGACAATTCCAAAGTCTTCGATGGCTTTAGGAAAGGAAACTTGTATATTGTTGATTTCTCTGCAGGACCACAGCCTACCACATGTCTACTTGCAAAAGCTTCAGAATGCTGGCTATGTCATCGACGACTCGGTCATGCCGGGATAAGGAACTTACATACACTCACGAAGAAGAAGCATGTCGTTGGCATCGTGGGTGTCAAACTCCTCAAATATCATCTTTGTGGGGCTTGTGAGGCTGGAAAGATCACCAGAGCCAAGCATCCCTCGAAGACTATCATGACCACATCTCGTCCCTTTGAATTACTACACATGGATCTCTTTGGCCCTACTCACTATGCCATGTTCTGTAGTTCTGCATCGTTATATGGCTTTGTAATTGTTGATGACTATTCTCGTTACACATGGGTGCATATCATCACTTACAAAAATGAAGTGCAGGAAGTCTTGAGACGATTTTCCTCAAGAGCTTCTACTAACTTCGATGTGAAGATGAAGCATATCAGGAGTGACAATGGAACCGAGTTCAACAACACTGGTCTTGATGAATATCTTGATATACTTGGTATTACTCACGAGTTGTCTGCTCCCTATACTCCTCAGCAGAATAGCGCCGTGGAGCGCAAGAAAAGAACTCTTGTTGAGATGGCTCGCACCATGCTTGATGAATAAAAGACACCTCAGTGCTTTTGGCCTGAAGCCATCTGTGTGCCACATCATCAACAGGGTATATCTTCAAAAATTCTTCAAAATGACCTCATATGAACTCCTCGCTGACAAGAAACCCAATGTAAGATATTTCAAAGTCTTCGGTGCTAAATACTAGATTAGAGATCCTCACGATCACTCTCAATTTGCACCCAAAGCACATGAAGGTTTTATGCTTGGCTACGGAAAGGACTCGCACACCTACAGAGTCTTCAACATCAATCATCACAAGATTGTTGAAACTGTAGATGTGCAGTTCGATGAAACTAATGGCTCGCAAAGAGAGCACCTACCTCCTGTGCTAGATGAAATGTCACCTGAGGAATCCATCATGTTCAAAGCTACTGAGGATATCATCCCTACTGAAGAATCTGCTGAAGAAGTCATTCCGGATCGTCATGAAAATCACACTGGTGCTACTGAAGAATCTGCCTCTGGAAAAATTGCGGGGCCTAAGCAAAGTCATTAACCTGCACATCCTCGCGTTGCAAACGAAGTGTAGATCAAGAAAATCATCAGCAATAGCAACACACTAGGTCCTCTCACGTGCTCAAAAGCTTCACACTTATCTAACTTTTGTGGTCATTTTGCATTTGTCTCTATCACAGAGCCCACCAAAGTTGATGAAGCATTCATGGAATCTAACTGGATTCAAGCCATGCAAGATGAATTGCATCAATTCGAGCTCAACAATGTGTGGGAGCTTGCCAAACGACTAGACCCACGCAAGCACAACATCATCAGTACCAAATGGATCTACCGCAACAAACAAGATGATAATGGCCTTGTGGTGAGGAATAAGGCTCGTCATGTAGCTCAAGGATACACACAGGTTGAAGGAATTGATTTTGATGAAACTTTTGCACATGTTGCTAGAGTTGAGGCTATTCGCATATTGCTTGCTTACACTAACCATCATAATATCATCTCACATCAAATGGATGTGAAAAGTGCATTCCTCAATGGTAAGCTTGAGGAAGAAGTATATGTTGCTCAACCACTAGGTTTTGAGGATCCAAAATTCCCAGATCACGTCTACAGACTCAACAAGGTCCTCTATGGCCTCAAGCAAGCACCTAGGGCATGGTATGACACACTGAAGGAATTCTTCATGAAGAAAGGCTTCAAACCCGGTTCACTTGATCCAACTCTTTTCACCAAAGCATATGATGATGAATTATTCGTGTGCCAAATATATGTTGATGATATTATCTTTGGCTATACTAACCCATGTTACAGTGACGAATTTGCCTATATGATGAGTAAAGAATATAAAATGTCTATGATGGGAGAATTGAAATTCTTTTTAGGTCTTCAAATTCATCAACAATACAATGGCATATTCATATCTCAGGAAAAATACCTCAAGGATGTATTGAGGAAATTCGGCATGCAAGAATGCAAAGGCGTCAAAATCCCAATGCCCACAAATGGCCATCTATGCACTGATGAAAATGGTAAAGACTTTGATCAAAAGTTATAGCGCTCCATGATTAGCTCCTTATTGTACCTATGTGCATCTAGGCCGGATATTATGCTTAGTGTTTGCATGTGTGCCCGATTTCAAGCTACACCAAAGGAATCACACCATAAGGCTGTGAAGCATATTCTTCGATATCTAGCAAACACACCAACACTTGAAATATGGTATCCCAAGGGCTCTTCCTTTGATCTCATTGGATATTCACACTCTGACTATGCTGGTGATCGGGTGGACCGCAAGTCAATGTCAGGCACATGTTATTTCCTGGACGACCCTTGGTATGTTGGTCCTCGAAGAAGCAGAACTGTGTATCACTCTCTACTGCTGAAGCTGAGTACATTGCTGCTGGATCCTGCTGTGCTCAATTACTATGGATGAAGCAAACCCTCAAGAACTATGGCATCAATGTGAAGAATGTGCCACTCGACTACGACAATGAGAGTGCTATCAAGATTGCTCACAACCCAGTTCAGCACTCGGAGAGAAAGGAATTCTAGATTCGTCATCATTTTCTTTGTGACCATGTGTAGAAGGGAGACATCTCGATCGACCACGCAAATACTAAAGACCAGTTGGCCGATATCTTCACAAAGCCCTTAGATGAGAAGAGATTTAGAAAGTTGTGGTGTGAGCTCAATATCCTGGAATCTTTGAACGTTCTTTGAAAAGGACACACGTCCTAACACTTATGCAAACTTGATGACTTAGATGTGCAACAGACGAAGTAACCTTTTTCTTTAATCAATGACGACTAACCTTCTAAGTGTGAAGAAATTAATGAAGAATTTGATTCTCAGAACCCTACAACTATTGTACGCAATGTCTGAAATCATCACTCTTATACGGTGGGTTACGCCACCAACCAAAGTTCAAAATATTCAATTTGAGTTTGTCATTTTTTAAATTCCTCAGTTTTTCAAATTCTTCAACTTTGCAAAGCCTTAACTCTTTCGGTCATTATTCTTCATTGAGTTCTTATGTCCTCTACAACATTCACTTATTGCTAGTTCTTCAAGCTGCCTTTTTCTGCTAAGTGAATGTGATTGGACCCTTTGCCCTCTATGCTAAACTCAACCCAGTCTGTTCACAAATTCTTCATGTGCATTCTATTTGAAACCCGTTCAAAATCTTCATTGTGTGCTTGTCAGCTGAAGAATTTGCGAACGAAACTTTAAAATATTCTTATCTGAATTTTTGGTTTTTGCCGCTCAAACCGTTTCACATCCCACGACAAGAATTATCTATTCACCCACGATCTCACATGATCTCCACCACACTATACATGGGTGACACATGTCGCTAGGCTGAGGAGGGTCAGGGGCATGTTTGTCCAATTTCCTCGGGCGAGCGGGTTTTCACCTCAGCTATAAATACCCCTCACCCTCCTCAGACTGCATTTACGCCGCTCGATCTCACTCCCCTCGCTCAAGCTTTCAAGACCTAGAGCCACCACAACCTTCATCGTCGCCGGTGAGGAAGAGCTTCACTGCCTCGACCTCATCGTCGTCGTACTCGCGTCAGCCGCTGAAATCTTCCCACCGCCACTGCCGTAGTTGTCTTCCTCTGCCAAGTTAGGGCGTGGAAGATCTGGACTGATGAACTTCCAAATCTATACTCTCAGTTTGTCGTGTTCTTTGTCAAGGGTAATTAAAAGTTACTTTTACTGCCTTTGTTGATCCTGATGATTTCCAAAAAATCTTCAAAAGGTGTTTATTCTTCAACTTCCACACTCTAAGCACCTCGCACAATCATCTGTTCTTGATCTGTTTCTCTAAGTGACGCATTTCCTCAAGATTTCTCAATTGTGTGAATTTCACAATCCATACAACTCTAGAACCTAAGTCAAAGAACGCTTAGTGAAATTCTTCAAGACATATCTGGTCAATTTCCTCAAACTTGTTCTGTTTTGCGAAAACTTCTGAGAACGCATATAACCTCTCCAAATTCTTCGCGCCTACACTCTATTAACAGGTACACATGTCTGCTGCTGAATCACTAGGTTCTCATCTGTTAGAAGGGAGAGAGAGGTTTGGTGGAAATGTTCATTGTATTGCTTGAGCCTCGTGGGCATATATACAGGAGTACATGGTCAACTTGGAGTACAAGGGAAGCCAGAATATTTCCTAGTCTATCCTATGTTTCCAATCTAACAATTATACTCAACATCCCCCCGATGTCACAACGGTAGCGACGCAGACAATGAGACTGGAGAACAGTCTGAAGGCAAGCCGACGGACACCCCCCATTGTCGTAATGGTCGACGCATCGCGAAAGTCGTGGCTGGAGTGGAAGCCGACAAGGTTGCTCAAGCAAGGCGGTAGCCCTTTGTGCCATTTTTCAATGTAGCCGAGAGCGTACGGTGCTGTAGCCATGGTCGAGGTAGCCATTCAAAGAATGTCGTGGTCAACGTCGAGTCGGGGTAGCCGGTGTCGAGGAAGTCACCGTGAAGCCCCGGGCGCAAAGAGGCGCTGAGTTAATCATCCGCGCAGTGGTGTCGAAGTAGTGTCGCGCCAGGAAGTAGATGATGTTGATGACGCGTCGCGCCAGGGTTGCCAACCCCGGGGACACATCGTAGACGAAGGCACGCGTTGGTGTTGCCAGCACCGGGCATGCGTAGACGGACGAAGACGAAGTCGACGAAGCACCGCACCAGGCTTGCCAGCCCCGGGGACACGTCATGGACAAAGGCACGCGGCGGTGTTGCCAGCACCGGGCATGCGTAGACTGGGACCTGCACGAGCTGTACGCCATGTCGAAGAAGTCGGAGAGGGCAGCAGAGAAGGACTCGACGATGGTTGTGGCGCCAATCGGCATGGGGCCAATGTCGCCCACGGTTGTCGGAGTAGATGAAGCGGTCGGGGTAGATGAAGGCGACGCTGGTGACGGGCTGGTGCCAGACAAAGAAGAAGGGGGTGAACGGGCACCTACCGGGCTAGCAGCGGCGGCGGCCGAAGAAGAGCAGCGGCGGTAGCCTGACGACGGTGGCAGCGGCTAGGTTAGGAGCGCGGCGGCGATGCTCGAAGTAAGCGAAGAACCCTGACAGCGTGACGAAGACCGGCGCGGATGGTGGCATTCCCACACCAAGGAAGATGATGCGACGCATACCACAGGAAGTCGACACGCGGGGACGGCGAGGTGGACGGCGGGCCGCGGCACTACGGCCCGAAGGGGCGATACAGCAGCGGCGGGCAGGTCGGGGCGACGATAGAAAGACCTCGGGGCGGTGGCGGGGACCGCGGGCCGCGATGCTATGGTCGAAAGGGGTGGTGCAGCGGCGGAGCGTGGGTCGGTGGAACCGCGGGGACAGCCTCGGGGCGGCGGCTGGGACCGCGTACCGCGGCGCTACGGCCCGTAGGGGCAACGCAGTGGCGATGCACGAGTCGATGCAGTCACGAGGAGAACCACGGGTCGGAGGCGCTGCAGCCTGATGGGGAGACGCAACGGCAGCCCGTTGCTCGATCGATGGAGGGGCGCACTAAACTCGGGGACGATCTTCACGGGACCTGTGAAGGCGCGCCTAACCGACGGGCCAGGTCGGTCGCGCGGCGTAGATGAGGCGGATCGTGACAGCGAGCGGGTGATCAAGCCGATCACGTGCGAGGTCCGGGACACCGCTCGGTGGAGGCCGGGTCGCGGCGGAGTCCGAGATGAGGCCGGCGACGGCTGGCGGCAGGGCGGCTATGATTGGTGAAATAGTTGTTTGATGATGATGCAGGTATCCATGGCGTGCGTTGCACGGACAGACGGACAGACGTGTTCAACCGGCGCGGACATGCGATGTTCACGAGGCCAATAGACACGTACACGCATGCACGCGAGCAGCCACATCCCACAGCTGGTCACACGTGCAACCACACAAATCGAGGATGCAACATGCATGAGCACTTGAGCAGCCAAGACATGCATGATGCATCGTGTGGGCTGGAGTTGTGGTCGAGCGGCTGGCGCTTGAGTGATGCGTGAGTGGCCGCGGGCCATGCGGCAAAGATGTGTCCATCACAGGTAGGAGCGGCCGTACAAGCGCCCTCGCGACACAAGTGCATCCAGGGACGATGCAGATGTCGACGAATCAGGCACGCGTTGTGGATGACAGACGACAGCGGGCGACGCAAACCGACTTTAGATCGGAGAACCAAAAAAGCATCGGTCAAGTGAGCGGTGAGAGAGAAAAATCCAGAGCAAGGGCTCGGGAAAAAGACTCTCTAGGGCAGCCGGTCAACATGACCGGCGGACGAACCCTAGGTACGGGCGGCGCAGCCCCCGGCCGTGGTCGTGGAGGCCGACCGCCCCGGGAGCGGCGCGCGGGTGCGGAAGCGTCGGGGCTAGGGTTTAGAACCCGGAAACTGATACCCTGATAGAAGGGAGAGAGAGGTTTAGTGGAAATGTGCATTGTATTGCTTGAGCCTCGTGGGCATATATACAGGAGTACATGGTCATCTTGGAGTACAAGGAAAGCCAGAATATTTCCTAGTCTATCATATGTTTCCAATCTAACAATGATACTCAACATCATCAACTTAACTCATTTGTAGCATTCCTCGAAGAAAAGCTGCATACTTCTTCAAAGAACTCAATAGTTCAAATTCCTCAGCTAAAGAAAATGGCAGATGGGAAAAGACCTCAGAAGGGAGGAAAGAAACTGGAAGTCAACACTACTTATGAGATCCCTGCTGACATTTATATAGCATGCTGCACGCCTGATGAGGCAACTCACGGGAAGGAAACAAAGAATGAGCGCAAGGTGCGCATACAGAAAATTGAACATAGATGGACACAGGAATGGAGGGAGTACAGATATGTTACTCCAAAATATATGAAGAAATTCGCTCTCAACCCTCCTTGCCCAAGACCTCCATTGGCACCTAGCCAAATTGTTGATCCCACAAGCATCAAATGTGGTGAGGGGTTATACTGATGAATGGGCAAAGCGGCAAGCCAAGTTGGTCAATCAGGCCAAAGAAGCAGCAAGAAGGCAAGCCAAGCGGCAAGCCAAGTTGGTCATTCAGCAGAGGAAATTCAATGAAGATTCTGGGATCAGGTCAATCAAGTCAATCAGGCCAAAGAAGCAAGAAGGCAAGCCAAGTTGGTCATTCAGCAGAGGAAATTCAATGAAGATTCTGCTGCTGCCACTGCTGAGGCTACCACAAGCAAGAAGGCTATGCCCAAGAAGCCTGCTCGCAAACCTCTGAGCTCAGTAATGCCCTCACGGCCAAGCTCATCTATGCCCTCACGATAAATCCCTCAAGCTGCTCCATTTCTTCCGGTTGCAAAAACCTCAGCTCCACCGGCAAAGTCCTCAGCACATGTGCATCTCGCCATGTGCCAAAGGACAATAGGCATCTCAATTGCCTCAGGAGCCTCTGTAAGTTCTTCAGCTCCTCCTCTGTCTTCAAAAAGCCCCACTTTGCTGAAGACCAAGGCCACTGCTAGACGAGGCACTAGACCAAGTCCTCACAAGAAGAAGGTTCACTTCCAAATACCATCTGATGATGAAGAATTGGCTGAAATCATCAAAATTAGATAGCAAAGGGCCGCTGAAGCCAAGGGCAGTGTTGTGCCTCTTCTATTGGATCAGAAGAAGATCATGTATGTCACACCCTAGCTAGTCATGCATTAGAGTGTTGCATCATGTTTACTCTTTCATCAGAAACTTGAAATGGGGATCTGTGAAACCCTCAGAATCATCTTGAAAATGACCCAAATGAAAATTTCTCCAAAATGATCCAAGAAAAATGCTCATGTTGCTCTCTGAAAATATTGGGCAGAGATAAAAATCAAACCAATAATTTTAGTGGCTCATGGACATTTATTTTGGGCATTTTGAATTAATGCATAGGTATTTGCATTGGAATTATATTAATTATATATATTAATATATGCCCAAAAATTATGCCATTTGTAAAAGAGCTTTGGAATAATATATAAGGCTCCTGCAAAAATTGGCATAAGTTAAATAAATGATTTAATATATTAATTAAATCAAAACAAATGTCAGAAAATTTAAAAAAACAGAAAGGAATACAGGAGGAGCTTACCTGGGCCCCTCCACTGTGCGGCCCAGCCAGCTGGCTGGCCCAGCCAGCAGCCGGCCCAGCCCACCTCCCTCCTCTGTCGTCTTCGTCCAGACAGAGGGAGGGGAGTGTGGCCGGCGCGCGCGCGCGCCACCGCGCCACGCCACCTGCTCGCCTGCTTGCCTGGTCTCCTCTCCTCGCCTCGATGGCCTGGACGACGCCACGCCTCTTCCTCTCTCTCTCTCACTCTTCCCCGGCTTCCCCCTCGCTCTCTCTCGCTCTCGGCCGAAGCACACCGTCGCCGCCGTTCGCCGTAGCCACTGACTCCGGCCACCCCTCGCTCCCCCGAGTAGCTCAGAAGCTCCGCCACAACTTCCTCTTCCTCCCCACCGCTCCACGAGTCCCCGGAAGCCCTGCATCGCCGCCTCGTTGCCGTTCCCCTCTTCGGACTCCGATCACCGTCGCCGACGAATTCGCCGTCTCCAGCGCGTCCCCGAGCCCATTTCGACGCCCACTGCAACCGCGGTGAGCCCACGAGTCGTTTCCCCCTCTCCTTCCTCTCGTTCCCTCACCGTAGCTGCATCTCCACCACGGCCGAACCTCCGCCGTCGCCGAGCTCGCCGTCGACGTAGCTCCGGTGACCATTTGGTCACCCCGACGAGTCCAACACGTTCGCAAGAACCAGTAGAGCCCCCTAGCGCCTCATTTTGCTCGACTTCGAGCTCCAGCACCAGTCCCGCGCACGACCGAACCCCGGCGGCCGCAGCCGAGCTCACCGCCGTCAACTCCGGCCACCCCGACCCCAACGGACTCCGCCAAGAGCCGCGGGTCATCCTCAGCTTCACTCCGGTGGTCGCCACGTTCCATTTGGTGGCCGAAACGACCAAAACCACTATCGCCGCCGCACTGTTGGTCGCCGCCGGCCAGAACTCCGGCGAGCTGACGTGGCCTAGATGATTAACCACTAATCCACCACCCCCAGACGCTGACAGTGGGTCCCCAGGGCTTAGTCAAAGCTAACCAGCCCCGGGTCAACGCGGGATTAGCCCCTGTGACACTGACGTGTGGACCCCACACGTCAGGTTTGACCCGAGCCAACCCTGTTGACCTGCTGATGTCACTGTGATGTCAGGCTGACGCAGTAAATGATATTTCTGGATTTAAATTAAATCAGGAAATTCCAGAATATTATCTAAACTTCAAAAATTCATAACTTTTATTCTGTAACTCCAAATTGGACAAATAATATATGAAAAATGATCAGAAAAATCCAATCTATCCATCTGTACTATTTTCATGCATGATCAAACAAGTTAACTTGATGTTTCAATCAGAACAAGAAAAGGCACTTTAAAAGGCCATATTTGAATTTAGAAATTGAATCTTTGATTCAAATTTGCTCAAACACATCTGGTTTTAGTTGCATTAGCCCAACACACTCATATTGCCATGTTTCATGCATGCATCATATTGTTGCACATTGTTTGGTGATGCCTGTGTATCGTTATCCCTTGCGACAGGATCTGTCCCCGAGGAGTACCGAGATTACCCTAACGAA
The DNA here is from genome assembly GCF_018294505.1 of Triticum aestivum. Lineage (NCBI taxonomy): Eukaryota > Viridiplantae > Streptophyta > Magnoliopsida > Poales > Poaceae > Triticum > Triticum aestivum. The sequence goes on from NC_057804.1 coordinate 83,362,005, forward strand.
GAACCGTATCCGTGCAACGAACCATCAGGCAAGCAACCAACCATTTGATCATATCGATACAATCCCATGTTCTCGCTCCTGCTCTATTTTACTGCATTAAGACAACGCGATTCAAACTGCTGTGTGCTGCGGTAGTTGAACCCATTTCCTCTGCATGACCTGTCATTGCCACAGTAACTAGATGAAACCCACTAGCATGTGTAGGAGTTGATTGAGCCATATGTATGTGTTGTTCCTACCTTGCTATGCCTGCTATGCTTAGAGTCGTGTCAGGTCTGGTTCATCTGGGTGATGGGCTAGAGTGAAATGATTATGTCGGTAATGAGAGTGATATGGTGAACACGATTTGGTAAAGGTATCGATGAGAGGCCATGTAGGAGTACATGGTGGGTTGTTTCATTGAAGCCGACCTTAAGCACTGAGATCTGTATGTGTGATTTAAGAATCAGCTACTACCATGCATTGGGCCCGAAACCAATGGACCCTCTCGACTTCTTATTCACCCTAGTTCTCCGTCCGGGAGTTGCAAGTAGTTTCTGGTGTTTGTAGCCTACTGGAGGCCGTGGACAGCGCTGACCGTAGGGGTGGGCTGTGATGCGGTAGGTACGTGGCCGGGTGTACCGAATACCCGTTAGGTATCTCGGGAACCTTGTTCACATCGTTCGGGGCCGTATGGGAAACCTCGGCCGGACTCCCTGCGGATGGAACCTGGATAGGCGATAAACCTGGACTGGAGACTTAGGTGATTAGGTAGGTCGTGGCCGACACCCACGTTGGGCTTCCGCTTGAAGGTTGCCGAGTACATGTCGTGTAAACGACGATAAGTGGTGAGAGCGTGTATGAAGAAGTACCCCCTGCAGGGTTAACATGATCTATTCGAATAGCCGCGTCCGCGGTAAAGGACTACTTGGTTGCCTATACAGTTCATAGACAAGTAAATGGAAACTACTAAAAGCCTCAAGATAAGTGTGAGTGCCGAGGATGGCTCTTCCGTAGGAAGACGGAGGTGGATCCTCGGTAGTGTATTGAAGTGGTGAGTAGTGGACTCGTGTGCGCAACACTATTTCAAATTGGAGTATCGTTGGATAGTCTAGCCAAGAGTCAAAGCTGGCTTGCTGCAATAACTCCACCAACCCTTCTTGATACTATGCATGTATGTAGGATCTGATGTAAGTCTTGCTGAGTACCTTTGTACTCATGTTGCTATAATCTACATTTTACAGAAGACGCTGCAACCCCTTCTGATGGGTTCTATGTAGACGTTGACATCAACGAGTAGGCTAAAGACCCAGGTGGTGACCCTGAGCTTGTGAAGGACCACATAGTATAGTCAGGCTTTCCAAGCCTCTTTTATTTTACTAGTTGTCTGTACTCAGACAAGTTACTTCCGCTGTTGGCTTGTATGATTGTATAACTTGTATGTTGGGTCGTGAGACCCGTACCTTTGTGTGTATGTTATGTATGGCTCACTGAGCCTTAAATAAAGTACTTGTGTCGTAGAGTCATGTTGTGATGCTTCGTTGTATTTGCACATATCGAGCATATTGTGTGTATGCTTGAAATGCTTGATATGTGTGGGATCTGACCATCTAGTTGTTTATCTTTAGTAGCCTCTCTTACCGGGAAATGTCTCCTAGTGTTACCGCTGAGCCATGGTAGCTTGCTACTGCTCTGGAACACTTAGGCTAGCCGGCATGTGTCCTTCTTCGTTCCTGTGTCTGTCCCTTCGGGGAAATGTCACGCTTTGAGTACCGGAGTCCTGTTAGCCCGCTACAGCCCGGTTTACCGGAGTCCTGCTAGCCCAGTGCTACAGCCCGGACCCACTTGCTGATGACCGACACGTTCGAAGCTGGGTCATGGATGCCTGTCCCTGTAAGTCTGTGCCACTTTGGGTTTACGACTAGTCATGTCAGCCCGGGCTCTTTATCATATGGATGCTAGCGACACTATCATATACGTGAGCCAAAAGGCGCAAACGGTCCCGGGAAAAAGGTAAGACGACACCCGTGGGAATACCGTGCGTGAGGCCGCAAAGTGATATGAGGTGTTACCAGCTAGATCGATGTGACATCGAGTCGGGGTCCTGACAATGTATTTCATTACCTCTCGCACAATGACCCAAACACTCCTTTGCCAGAGTTAGGCCTCACTCCTGGACAAAGTCACATGTTGACGACTTTCATCTCAGAAGAGAAATGGAAATATGAACAAGCCAGGACTGTGAAGAAAGCCCAGTACAAGAAACAACGCTATCTGAAGGACAACGTTCTCGTGCTATTGCCTGAACAACTCATCGCTTTACAATCTGAGATCAAAAAGATCAGTGATGAATTTGACGCCTACAAGGCAGAATGGCTGGGAGCCAAAGTCGGATTCATCAAAATGGTGAAAGGCCTCACTTCAAATGTTGCAGCTCCAACGCACATTGAAACTCCTCAAATTGATGCATCTGCATAGCCGACTGAAGAACATGCTAGCACCGCTGATGAAAATCAGGCTGCTGATGAAACAGCAAGCACCAGGGCTGAAGAAATTCTAGCCGCTGAAGAAATTGCCAGGGCAACCACTAGTGTTGCGATTGAAGAACAAGTTAGGGCAGCTGAAGCATTTGAAGTTGCGCCTGCCGAAGCTGAACAAGACAGGACAACTGCATCAGTTGTGCCTGAAGAAACTGCTCCAATTTCCTCTGCTCCTCCTGCACCAGCACCAACACTAAGTCCAATTCTTCCTTTTGATTTGGAAGTGAAGAAAACAAAGGCTGCAGAGCGAGCTGCTCTGAAGAAAAGGAAAGCATATGTTTCCTCAGAATCTTCTGCACCCAAGAAGGCGAAGATTTTGACAAGCTCACTTGAGAACCCAATTGATGTTGCTCCTCTCTCAACCATGTCATCGAAGGAACTCATTCCTTTTGGTGAAGATTATGTGATTCCGAGTGAATCTGATGAAGAAAATCCTTCTGCTACTTCGAGAGAGCAGATGGATGAAGAAATTGAAGTTGACAATATCACCTCAACCCCACTGGTATCATCGCCACTGCCTTAGTTCACCGCTGAAGAGGTAGGCGTCGAACAAATGGAATAAGATGAAGATGTGGACATTGGGAGCACCACACCTGTGATGAATGATGACTTCTAGGAAAGCCAGCACCCTAGCTCTCCTTTGTTCACGCCACTGCAACAAATTCCTCTGTCCCCAGTACCTACTGAAGTTCATATGGGCCCTGATGAAATTCACATTGCGCCTTCCATTCCTGAAGAAATTCCAACCACTTGTGTTGATGTCAAAGTTGCTGAAGATATGGAGACCCAGGCTGCTACTGAAGCAGAAACTAAAATTCCTCAGCCTGCGGCTCCAGAGATTGAGATTCCTGAGGTTGTACTGCAATTGACTGATACTCCTCATCCGAAGCCGACGAATCCATTCTTGAAAACGCAAAAATTCAAGGTTGATGACTTCTTCCTTGAGCATGTGTTCTTCACCGACTACAACCCTTATGACTCTGCTCGTCTCAGAAGGAAGCATTTCTGGACTGCCAGCCAAGCAAACTTCTATTCTTCACTGCTTTTCAATAAGGAGAAAGTCTTCGACCATCAGCATATTCCTCATGTGGATATGGAATCGCTGTCGTGCTTCACATCAGTCCTTAGTGTTCTTCATGATGCTGGACTACTCAACTTTTGCACAGACATATACGATTGGAATGAAGAACTCATTCTTCAGTTTATGCAACGCTGCACATCACCAGAACTGTTGAAGACGTCAACTCTTGGGTGTTGGACTGGATGATAGAGAACACTCATCTCAAAGCACCAGCCTCTGAATTACTTCATGCCCTGCCTGTCAGTCCTCCCTTTGAAGGCTCAGTCGTATTTATCACGAACCTGAGCTGTCTGGTCACTATATGCACATGCTGATGAAGCCATTGAAGCCCATTCAAGCCCCAAGAACCAAATTCCTCATGAAGGAATTGCTCTATGTGCCTTAGACTGTCTATCGCATTGTGACCAACACATTGAGTCCAATCAAAGACCATGACTCAAATGATGAAGAAGTCGTTGGCATCATGAAGAACCTGTTGTTCAATATCATGCATGGTATCCAAATAAACTACCATGACTTCTTCATGCAGACTATGGCAAATGTTGCTCTGTCTCCCTATTGAAGCCTTACGCTCCCTGGATTATGAGATTCCTCACATCAAGGTCTTCAATCAACTACAAGGCTGACATAGTCAACCATGGAAATTACTTTCGCCCTATTGAAGTCCTCAAGTGGACATTTTCCTCAGCTGATGAAAAGGGCATGGCCACTGCAATTGTTGATGAGGGAATTCGTCCATTGGATGGACAGTTCCGCAAAGCTGCATCGTATCCCACCAATGATGAGTCAACCACTCATGATTTTTCCGCCCAATGCCTCAAAGCAAAGTCCTCAAGCCATAGCTCCAAGGGTGATGACTGATCGTGAGCTTCTCCTCAGTCTTCATCAGAAGGTCGATCGCAAACATAAATGGGTCAAGCATCAGTTTGGTTCAATTCTTCACAACATGACTGCCACCTATAACTTAGTGAAGAAGAACTATTACTACCTCAATGAAGTTTTCGATCGCACCTGGGCTGTTTTGACTCATCTCTACGGTGATGAGGAACTCAAGCAAATGGGCTTCAAGCAAGACTTCAGCTGGTCTAAGCCTCCGGCGAAGAAATTCAAGAAAGTTGAAGTTCCTCCTTTGGTGCCCAACTCATATTCTTCATCGCAAGACACTGATGAAAATGAAGACTTGGACGACACTGCGCCAGGGCCTACTCCAACAATCGACACCAACATCGCTGACGCTCCTCCATCAACCTGATGATGATATTCTTCAGGGGCGTTGGTCCTCATTTTTCGTCCCTTTTGGTCATTTGATGACAAAGGGGGAGAAATTTGAGTTAGTCTTCAAGCGGGTCTATCTATATGGGCATTTTTTTGTTAAGTTGCAACTCTCGCTCTTCTGAAGTGTTTGTTTATTGAGTTGTAAACTTAAGTCCGGTGGTCACCTGATACTTCTTCTCTGTTTTTCTGCATGCTTTTTTCCTCATATATACTATGCACGCATGCTAAATTACATCAGTCACCATATTTCTTCATGCATTTCAAATTCTTCATTCGATATGTTAAATGTGTGTATGAATTACAAGATATAGGGGGAGATCTCCATGATTCTACTCTTCAAATGTGCATTGCTTCAAAAGCAAATTCCTCACTATGCACATCTTTAGGGGGAGTTCTTCTATATCTCGTAATCAAATTCCTCAATACTGAGCACTTTCAATTCATATGTTATCCCCGTTGAAAACTTAACCTATATTGTCATCAATCACCAAAAAGGGGGAGATTGTAAGTGCATGTAGTGCCCCTTAGTGATTTTGGTGTATTGAAGACTTATAGGTTAAGGGATTAATATTTTTGTGAGTGTACACAGGCTCTATAAGTTGATGAGGAGTTTGATATTAAAGTGAATGTCGACCCCTAAAAATGAATGTCTTCAGTTGAAGACTTTGGTTCTCCTGAAGACTTTGAAAGTGATGAAATTGGTGCGACCTTGAAGACTTGGATATTCATGCGAGGATTATGAAGCGTGAAGACTTTTGTTTTCGTAGTTTCATTTTCTCTTTCTTGAGTCATAGGAAACACCGTACTGTTAAAGGGGGTCGAGGTAATACTAAGGAAACTGATTTCCACGTGATGCTCATCTCAAAATCCTACACCTACCTAATCCTTTCGAGTGAAGCCATTGGAAATCTCATATCAGTTCAGTCAATTTCTTTAGTGATAGAGACAAAGATCTTCTGGTCTCTAAGGAATTTGTTCTGATTGAGGAGTTAGGAATTTGCCAGTGCAGATTGCCTACACAGTGAGGAACATGATAGCCCTGAGGAATTCGAACCTCAAATCCGACAGTTGCTGTGCCACGCGCCAGCTGTCCATAATATCCTACCACCTAATGGTCAGATCCTTGAAGGGCATTTATGTCTTATCATGTCGGGCTGCTCCCTAGGCTATATATAGCTGCCCGCTACAACCACTAGCTAGTTGGCTGCTCTGAGAGAAACTAATACTTGTCATTTGAGAGCATCCCATCCTCTGAGGACTTTGAGCGAAAATCATCAAGTGAGGAAAACCCAAATCCCAAACCCAGACCTACAAACCCAAAGTGATTGAACATCACTAAAGAGATTGTTCCTGTGTGGAACCAACGCTTGTTACCTTCGAGGACTGTGTATTCTCCAGACGGTTAGGCATCATGGTCTGAGCATCCAAGAGGAATTGTGGATTGCCGAGTGACCAAGTTTGTGAAGGTTTGGAAATCACTTGTGAAGACTTACCATGAGTGTTGGGCGAGGTCTGTGTGATCTTAGCTCAAGGAGAATACGGTGAGGATTGTGTGTTCGGGACTGTGTGTGCTTGAGTTTAAATACTCAGCCGCTCCAACCAGACGTACAACTATCACAGCAGTTGGAACTGGTCTACCAAATTATTGTCTTCACCAAGCCTACTGGTTCTATTTCCTCAACCCTTTCATTTCCTCATTTATGTGTTGATGAACCTAATCATTACTGTTTGAAGACTTGGACTGAAGATTTTCTCTATTTCCTCAACCCTATTTCTTCAAACACATTATCTTCAGCCTTGTTATCCTGTGTTTACGCTTTCTGTACTATGTGTTTGTCTTTCATTTCATCATCATGACTATGCTATTGCTCTATCATGCTTATATCTGAGTACTTATTCCGCTACTAGTTGTTCGTGACTTAGGAATTTCCTCACCCTGAAATTCTTCAGTGATGAATTTGTAAAAATCGCCTATTCACCCCCCCCTCTAGTCGACTTAACACACTTTCGAAAAGCTATAAAACATGATTACTATAGTAGATTAATCATTATAACACACAAAAATAGTAAGGGTAAATATTGGATTGTCTCTTGACAAGCATTTTTCTTTAATGCCTTTTTAGCTAGGCATGATGATGCCAATGATGCTCACATAAAAGATAAGAATTGAAACATAATGGGAGCATCATGAAGAATATGACTAGCACATTTAAGTCTAACCCACTTCCTATGAATAGGGGTTTTGTGAGCAAACAACTTATGGGAACAAGAATTAACTAGCATAGGACGGCAAAACAAGCATAACTTCAAGATTTTGAACACATAGAGAGGAAACTTCATATTATTCTAACTTCTACAAGCATATATTCCCCCCTCATAATAATTTTCAGTAGCATCATGAATGAATTCAACAATATAACCATCACATAAAGCATTATTTTCATGATGCACAAGCATAGACTTTTTATTACTCTCCACACAAGCAAATTTCTTCTCATTAATAGTAGTGGGAGCAAACTCAACAAAATAACTATCATGTGAGGCATAATCCAATTGAAAATTAAAATCAAGATGACAAGTTTCATGGTTATCATTATTCTTTATAGCATACATGTCATCACAATAATCATCATAGATAGCCACTTTGTTGTCATAATCAATTGGAACCTCTTCCGAAATAGGGGATTCATCACTAAATAAAGTCATGACCTCTCCAAATCCACTTTCATGATTATCACAATAAGATTCAACACCCTCCAAAATAGTTGGATCATTGCCTAAAGTTGACACTCTTCCAAACCCACATTCATAAATATAATCATCATAAATAGGAGGCATGCTATAATCATAATAAATTTTCTCATCAAAACTTGGAGGACAAAAAATATCATATTCATCAAACATAGCATCCCCAAGCTTGTAGATTTGCATACAATTAGCATCATGGATATTCAAGGAATTCATTCTAACAACATTGAAATCATGCTCATCATACAAAGATTCTATGACAAACATTTTATTACATTCTTCTTCTAACAGTTTGGCACAATTATTGGAATCCTTGTTTTCACGAAAGACATTAAAAAGATGAAACATATGAGGCAACCTAAATTCCATTTTTTTGTAGTTTTCTTTTATGGACTAAACTAGTGATAAAACAAGAAAATAAAAGATTCAATTGCAAGATCTAAAGATATACATTCAAGCACTAACCTCCCCGGCAACCGCGCCAGAAAATAGCTTGATGTCGCAACCTTCTTCTTGTAGACTCGTGTTGGGCCTCGAAGTGCGGAGTTTTGTAGGAGAGTAGCAAATTTCCCTCCATTGAATGACCTAAGGTTTATCAATCCATGGGAGGCGTAGGATGAAGATGGTCTCTCTCAAACAACCCTGCAACCAAATAACAAAGAGTCTCTTGTGTCCCCAAGACACCCAATACAATGGTAAATTGTATAGGCGCACTAGTTCGGCGAAGAGATGTTGATACAAGTGCAATATGGATAGTAGATATGTGTTTTCGTAATCTGAAAATATAAAAACAGCAAGGTAACTAGTAACAAAAGTGAATAAAAATGGTATTGCAATGCTTCGAAACAAGGCCTAGGGTTCATACTTTCACTAGTGCAAGTTCTCTCAACAATGATAACATAATTGGATCATATAACAATCCCTCAACATGCAACAAAGAGTCACTCCAAAGTCACTAATAGGAGAGAACAAACGAAGAGATTATTGTAGGGTACGAAAGCACCTCAAAGTCATTCTTTCCGATCAATCCATTGGGCTATTCCTATAAGTGTCACAAACAGCCCTAGAGTTCATAGTAAAATAACACCTTAAGACACACATCAAACAAAACCCTAATGTCACCAAGATACTCCAATGTCACCTCAAGTATCCGCGGGTTTGATTATACGATATACATCACACAGTCTCAGATTCATCTATTCAAACCAACACAAAGAACTTCATAGAGTGCCCCGAAGTTTCTATCGGCGACTCAAGACGAAAACGTGTGCCAACCCCTATGCATAAGTTCACAAGGTCACTAAACCCGCAAGTTGATCACCAAAACATACATCAAGTGGATCAATAATCCCATTGTCACCACAGATAAGCACATGCAAGACATACATCAAGTGTTCTCAAATCCTTAAAGACTCAATCCGATAAGATAACTTTAAAGAGAAAACTCAATCCATTACAAGAAGGTAGAGGGGGAGAAACATCATATGATCCAACTATAATAACAAAGCTCGCGATACATCAAGATCGTGCCATATCAAGAACATGAGAGAGAGATAATAAACACTTATCTACTGTTACATACCCTGAGCCCCGAGGGTGAACTACTCCCTCCTCGTCATGGAGAGCGCTGGGATGATGAAGATGGCCACTTGTGATGTATCCCCCCTCTGGCACGGTGCCAGAACAGGGTTCCGATTGGTTTTTCGTGGCTACATAGGCTTGCGGTGGCGGAACTCTCGATCTAGGTTCTGTTCTAGAAGGTTGGGGATATATAAGAGGTGTTGGCATCGGGAAACAATTCAGGGGGTCCCCAAGTCAGCCATGAGGTAGGGGCGCGCCCAGGGGGTAGGGCACGCCTTCCACCCTCGTGGTTGACTTGGGACTCTTCTGTTCCATCTCCGATGTTCCACGGGCTTCTTCCGGTCCAAAAATAAGCTCCATAATTTTTTAGGTCAATTTGTCTCCGTTTGATATTCCTTTTCTGCGAAACTCGAAAACAAGGAAAAAACAGAAACTGGCACTTGGCTCTAGGTTAATAGGTTAGTCCCAAAAATCATATAAAATAGCATAAAAATGCATTAAAAACATGCAAGATGGATAATATAATAGCATGGAACAATCCAAAATTATAGATACATTGGAGACGTATCAAGCATCCCCAAGCTTAATTCCTGCTCGTCCTCGAGTAGGTAAATGGTAAAAACAGAATTTTTAATGTGGAATGCTACCCAACATATGTATCCATGTAATTTTCATTATTGTGGCATGAATGTTCAGATCCATAAGATTGGAAACAAAAGTTTAATATTGACATAAAATCAATAATACTTTAAGCATACTAATAAAGCAATCATGTCTTCTCAAAATAACGTGGCCAAAGAAAGCTATCCCTACAAAATCATATATTCTGGCTATGCTCTATCTTCATCACACAAAATATTTCATGCACAACCCCGATGACAAGCCAAGCAATTGTTTCATACTTTTGATGTTCTCAAACTTTTTCAACTTTCACGCAATACATGAGCTTGAGCCATGGACATAGCACTATAGGTAGCATAGAATATGGTGGTTGTGGAGAAGAAAAGAGAGGGAGATAGTCTCACATCAACTAGGCGTATCAACAGGCTATAGAGACGCCCATCAATAGATATCAATGTGAGTGAGTAAGGATTGCCATGCAATGGACGCACTAGAGCTATAAGTTTATGAAAGCTCAAAAAGAAACTAAGTGGGTGTGCGTCCAGCTCGCTTCCTCACAAATACCTAGGGCAATTTGAGGAAGCCCATCATTGGAATATACAAGCCAAGTTATGTAATGAAAAATTCCCAACATTGGGCTATCACTGTTACCGTTAGTATTGCTGCTACTACTATCATAAAAACTATCATATTACTATGATACTAATCACTTTACTATAGATAATTAATCTCCTGGTATGGTTGAATTAACAACTTAGCTGCAAATACCTTTGAATATTCTTTGGCTCCCCTTGTGTCGAATCTATAAATTTGGGTTGAATACTCTACCCTCAAAAACTGTTGCGATCCCCTAACTTGTGGGTTATCAAGACCTTTTTCTGGCGCCGTTGCCGGGGAACATAGCTATATTTGTTGAGTCACTTGGGATTATTATCATATTATCACTATGAAGAATCTGAAGGACTCTATAACTATGATTTTCCCTCAAAGACGGGGGAAGGTAAGGAACTGCCATCTAGGTGCGCTTTAGATTCACCCTATGTTATAAGTAAACTTGCAACACCACCACATGCTATTAATTCTGATATGTCGCAAGTTATTGATGATGCTACTTCTGCTATGAATGCTACTCGTGATGATGCTAGTACCTTGCTTGATGATGATGTGCCACTAGGTGAATTTCTTGATGAAAAATTGCTAGAGTAAGACAGCATGATATTGTTGATGAACTTGAAACTGAAAATCTTGAAACACCTACTAGAACTAGTCCTCCTAGATACGAATTGCCAAAGGTACCAGAAGGTTATATGATACGTCTCCGTCGTATCTATAATTTTTGATTGTTTCATACCAATATGATTCAACTTTTACATACTTTTGACAACTTTTTATATGATTTATTTGTACTAACTTACTTATCTAGTGCCCAGTGCCAGTTCCTGTTTGTTGCATGTTTTTTGTACACGGAAAATCCATATCAAACGAAGTCCAAACATGATGAAACTCTACAGAGAATTATTTTGGAATATTTGTGAATTTTAGGAGGTGGAATCACCGCAAACGGAGGCCGACACAGCCCACGAGACACCAGGGTGCCCCCCAAGCCCCTGGCGCGTGGTGGTGGGTTGTGCTCACCCTGTACGGCAGTTGGAGCTCTACTTCAGGTGCAAGGAAGCTTATATCAGGAAAAAATCGTGTAAAAAGTTCAGCGCAATCAGAGTTACGGATCTCCGGGAATATAAGAAATGGTTTTCGGCCAGATCAGGAGAGCGTGAAATAGAAGAGAACAGAGAGGGAGATCCAATCTCGAAGGGGCTCCTGCCCCTCTGCCGCCATGGAGGCCATGGACCAGAGGGGGTACTCTCCTCCCATCTAGGGGGAGGCCCAGGAAGAAGAAGAAGGAGGGGGGTCTCTCCCCCTCTCTCCTAGTGATGCCGGAGTGTCGAGGGACAAGGATTGTGACGGCGATCTACATGAACAATCTTGCTATCGTCAACACCAACTATCCCCCCTCTATGCAGCGGTGTAACACCCCTTCTTCCTGCTGTAATCTCAACTTAAACATGGTGCTCAACTACATATATTATTTCTGAATGATATTTGGTTATCCTATGATGTTTGAGTAGATCCATTTTGTCCTATGGGTTAATCGTGATATTGGTTGGTATGATTGTATATTTTATTTATGGTGCTGTCCTATGGTGCCCTTCGTCTCACGGAAACGTGAGGGGCCCCCGCTGTAGGGTGTTGCAATATGTTCATGGTTCGCTTATGGTGGGTTGCGAGAGTGACAGAAGCTTAAACCCGAGTAAGTGGGGTATGGCATATGGGAGTAAAGAGGACTTGATACTTAATGCTATGGTTGGGTTTCACGACCTTAATGATCTTTAGTAGTTGCGCATGCTTGCTAGAGTTCCAATCATAAGTGCATATGATCCAAGTAGAGAAACTATGTGATCTCGTGCCTCTCCCTCATATAAAGTTGCAAGAATGATTACTGGTACTTGTTATCGATTGCCTAGGGACAAATGACTTTCTTCTTGACAAAAGCTATTCACTTTTATTACCTTGCAATTTATTTGTAGTTTTATTCTTGCAAAGTACTCGTAGTGTTATTCTTGCAAAATAGTTCATACTTGTTTTAGGTAAAGCAAACGTCAAGTGTGAGTAGAGTTGTATTGGTGGTCGATAGAACTTGAGGGATTATTTGTTCTGCCTTTAGCTCCTTGTTGGGTTCAACACCCTTATTTATTGAAGAAGGCTACAAATGATCCCCTATACTTGTGGGTTATCAAGACCTTTTCTAGCGCCGTTGCCCGGGAGCAATAGCGTGGGGGTGAATATTATCGTGTGTGCTTGTTTGCTTTATCACTAAGTAGTTTTTATTTCATGTTCTAAGTTGTTCTGTATCTTTAGTTATGGATATGGAACATGAAACACCAACAAAATTAGTTGTACTTGCTTCTCATGGAGATAGGGAACCTCCTAAAACCATCGATGATCGTTATGTGAAAAATATTATGCACTACTTTGATAATCCTGAGTAAACCCCATTCAACTTGATAATGGGAGTAACATTGGATCAACGTGCACTACTGCAGGATGCTGCTAACGCGACACTATGATCAGAGACCCTTCAAGAAACTGTGTGCAATGCAATAATCGCAAACGGTGGTGTCAGAGAACCGTCAATGTCCAAAACGTTTGCGATGACCTATGCATCAAACACGGTTCACATTTTAGTTTCGTGTGTGATGCAGGGCATACTGTTGATTCAGCAGGACTATTTATAATGAGGAAGAACAACAGAAATAGGCAGCCATATCAATGTGTGTGCGATATACGGCATACAATTCCCTCCGATGAACTGTGTGCTATTAGGGAATGCAACAGAAACGGTCAGCCAGATCAATGTGTGTGTGATATACGGCATATGGTTAACTCATACAAACTATTTTAGATTAGGCAAGAGAACGGAAAGGGTTCATCTTAACAAGATGTGTGTGATATGCGGCATTTGGGATCAGCCCAAAGAATACTAACAATTCGTGTAAACCAGATGTGTGTGATACACAGCAAACAACCCACTCGGATGAACTGTTTGGGATGAGAAATTATAACCCAGACGGTTACTATAGTAAGTTCATGTGTGATAGTGGGCAGACACGTACACATACATCCGATAACAAGGGCCCATGTCTCAGGCTTCGGATGCGTGGCATACGGTTGATCCAAAAGAACTATTTGCGATGAGATAAACCAACAAAAATGGGGCTTTGTGGGCCCAGAACCATCAATAAATTTTGACTTTGTTTCTCCTCACATTGCAGATTACAACGCAATAAGTAATTGCAAATCTATTCACACTGATCAACCTTTTATTTGTTCACACTTAGCACCAGGCTATAAAAGCTACCCACTCGAAAATTCACATTTCCTCTCCTCATCACCAACAAAACTGGTAGGAGGAGTTTCGGGTGGGCATATAACCAGGCAGCAAAGACCAAGGCCGCTGAAGCACTAGAGAGGTCCCTCCGCGAAGTGGCAGCCATAGCAAAGAGGTCCCACCGTGAAGCTGCAGACACAACCGCAACAGAGATGTCCCGGCGCGCCAGCGGAGCCCTCGAACAAGCTCTCACGGGCACGCAAGGGCTCTCACAAGCGCACTCGCGCCGTCGGCGATCGCGACGAGTTGGTTTGCTGAAGACCTTGGCCGGTGACGACCACATTCTCGCTGGCCTCATTAAGCAGCAGGAGCTGGTCGACGTCTTAATGAAGCTACTCAAGATCATCAATGCCTCAGTTGACAAGGCGACCGGCCTCGTCGAGTAACTCATGGGTGACAATGTGAAGATCCTCAAGGCGCTCACCGAGAAGGAGGAGGAGGCCGCCGGCTGGAAGATGCTGCATGAGCAGAGCAGTGCCTCGGTGATGACGCTGATAGCGGTTGTCGAGGAACTAATGGGTGACTTGAGGAAGATCCGGATCAAGCATGAGAAGGAGGTGGAGGAATCTGTGGCTGCTTTCAAGCAAAGCCGTGAGGAATTGAGGATGGAGCTGGAGGATGTCATCGCCCGGTGATCCATTGAAGAGTAGATACACTAGCGATCTAGATCGTTGTCTATGATTTCCTTCTTCTCTTGCCCCTGTGTCTTCTGAACTTTGCCACATGTGGCATTTAAAATTATATGGAATATGTAAGACAATTATTATCTGCGCCATTGTAAATTTGTCGTCGTACTATCAATTGCCATTTTATTTGTCGTCGTATTATCCGTTGCCCTATGTGGCAATTTAAATTAGGCCGGAATACGAGTTGAAAACACGAACAAAGAAAATGCTGCCATCGGATCACAACCAAACACCCTCCGTCCACCCCTAAAAAACCTCCATCCAGGCGCTTTAATTAACCCATTAATGGCAAAGTTTTGAGCGAGGCGGCCTGCGGCTGGTGCATGGAGGTCAAAGAGCTCGCTTTCTGGTGAGCATGGGCGGACTTGCTGCTCGCACGTGTCCCGTTGAGCCTGTGAGGTGGACAGGATGCACGCGTCCCGTCGAGCCTGCGCGGCAGACTGCTCGCACGCGTCCCGTCGAGCCTACACGCCGGACTTCTCGCGCTCGTCCCGTCTAATTAAACAGTTGCACACATGTAATTGAGTATGGTTAAATAATGACACAGTTCATATGATACAACCGATTGTGATATTAACGTGTCAGCTTATTGTTTCAAAAAGGACTTCATTGGCTACTAATGTGTGCGCCTCTTCTCAAACTGGGCGATTTGTTTTACCACGGCATATATGTGCCATGTCATGAAACCATGCCAAGTTTCATGTTTTTTGGGTGAGTTTTTGACTTACTAGGATTTAAAAACCAAGATTATTAATGTTTCAGGACGACAACAAGTTTGCAATTCATTCCCATTCCTTAAATGAGACCTAAACATGCACCCAATGACACATGTACGATTTCAAACCCATTTCGTGCTTGTAGTTCAAATTTGAATTATGGACTGCATTTAATGCGTAGAAAACTTAACTAGTAATATATACAATGGCCATATGAACCCTAAACATACACCCCAAGGACACATGTACATTTTTTCTAGCCACTTTGGTGCACTGGAGCATGTATTTCTTGTTCGGATTTAAATTATGGACATTAAATGCCTAGAAAACTAAATTAATGAATAAAAAGGGTCAAACGAACCGTGAATAATTTCAAAGTTCAGCACGAATCTCCCATTGTTCCGTACGTGTTGTGTGTAGAAAAAAATACAAGGCTAGAAGAGGGAGCGATTATCGTTTGACCCACAAGGGGACATGTTTCTATATCGAAACCACAAGGGTTCTTGCGACAGGCTCCGGTTTGTAAGAGGTTTGTAATAAAGCTTCGCCCAAATTGGCAATGTTTTTACCACGACATATATGTGCCATGACATGACACCATGCCAGCTTTAATGAATTTCTGGTGAGTTTTGGATTTATGGGGATTTAAAACCGAGATTCCAAATGTTTGAGGACGAGCCAAGACGCCGGTCAGGTTGTAATTCGTTCCCATTCCTTGCATGGGACCTAAACATGCACCCAAGGACACATGCATGTATAATTTTTCTAGCCATTTTGGTGAACTAGAGCATGTATTTGTACTTCAGATTTGAATTATGGACATTAAATGCCTAGGAAACTCAATTAGTGTATAAAAAGGAGAAACAAACCCTGAATAAGTTTAAATTTCAGCATGGATATCATGTCGTTCCATGTTGCCCGTAGAAGACAATACAAGGCGAAAAGAGGGAGCGACTATGTTTCGCCACATGGGGAACACGTTTCCCTATCAGAACCATCAGGCTTCCTTGAGAGAAGCTCCGGTTTGTAAGAGGTTTGTAATAAAGTTTGGCCCAAATTGGCTATCTTTTTCCCACGACATATATGTGCCATGACGTGAGACCATGCCACCTTTGATAACTTTCTATTGAGTTTTAGATTTTATGGTGATTTAAAACCCGAGATTCCAAATGATTGAGGACGAGCCAGGACACTGGTATGGTTGTAATTCGTTCCCATTCCTGGCATGGGACCTAATTAAACATGCACCCAAGGACACATGCATGTACAACTTTTCTAGCCATTTTAGTGAACTTGAGCATGTATTTGTAGTTCATATTTGAATTATGGACATTAAATGGCTAGGAAACTCAATTAGTGTATATAAAAAAAGGCCAAATGAATCTTGAATAAGTTTAAATTTCAGCATCGATATCATGTAGTTCCATGTTACCCGTAGAATAAAATACAAGGCGAAAAGAGGTCGTGATTACATTTCGACAACAAGGGGAACATGTTTCGCTATCGGAACCACAAGGCTTCTTGTTGAGAGAAGCTCCAATTTGTAATAAAGCTTGGCCCAAATTGGCAATGTTTTTACCACGACATATATGTGCCATGATGTGACACCATGCCACCTTTGATGACTTTTTGGTGAGTTTTGGATTTTATGGGGATTTAAAACCCGAGATTCCAAATGTTTGAGGACAAGCCAGGATGCCAGTACGGTTGTAATTCGTTCCCATTCCTAGCATGGGACCTAATTAAACATGCACCCAAGGACACCTGCATGTACAATTTTTCTAGCCATTTTGGTGAACTTGAGCATGTATTTGTAGTTTAGATTTCAATTATGGGCATTAAATGTCTAGGAAACTCAATTAGTGTATAAAAAGGCCAAACGAACCCTGAATAAGTTTAAATTTCAACATGGATATCATGCAGTTCCATCTTGCCCGTAGAAGAAAATACAACGCGAAAAGAGGCCGTCATTATGTTTCAACAACAAGGGGAACATGTTTCCTTATCGGAACCACAAGGCTTCTTGTTGAGAGAAGCTCTTATTTGTAAGAGGTTCGTAATAAAGCTTGACACAAATTGGACAATGTTTTTAGCACGACATATATGTGCCATGACGTGACACCATGCCTTTGAAAGAGATTGTCCATTTTGCACATGAAGTGCATCCAGTTTTTCTTTAACCCTCTCAACTTTTTAGAACATGCTATGTGGCTGAAATGATGATATATAGCATGCCAACTTTCAACCATTTCAGAGTTCATTTCAAGTGCTTTTCAATTTCAGGGTCATTTAGATAAAAAAAATCAGTAAATGCATGAAAAATACCAAATGAAGTCAGGAAGGGTTGAAAGTTGATGATGTGGCTTTGAATGGTGCATTTTGAACACACAAAAAGTCTAGAGTTCAAATAAGTTCGAAAAAGTGAAATCCCTTTGTAATAGATGAGTTTTCGTTCCAAACCCTGATACTTCGAAAGAGATTGTCCATTCTGCACACGAAGTGCATCCAGTTTTCGCCGTAACCCTCTCTAGTTTTTAGAACATGCTATGTGGGTGAAATGATGATACCATGCCAACTTTCAAACTTTTTAGAGTTCATTTGAGGTTTGTAATAAAGATTGGCCCAAATTGGACAATGTGTTTACCATGACATATATGCACCATGACGTGACACCATGCCAATGTTCGTGACGTAACACCATGCCAACTTTCATGTATAATTTTTCTAGCCATTGTGGTGAACTAAAGCATGTATTTGAAGTTCAGATTTGAATTATGGACATTAAATGCCTAGGAAACTCAATTAGTGTATAAAATGCCAAACGGAAGCCATGTGCCTACCAAATCGTGGCCGATGCCGCCCGCGATCTGAGTCGTGCATTCTGATTGGCCAAAACCCAAACCCCACGGATCGTACGTCTGCACCGTTGGATGCTCCCGGATCGAACGACAACCCTCATCCGTTTTGACAGCACATGCAGTACATGGGTAAGCACTGTGCGCATGCGTCGTCTAGCTCACACTTCCTTCTCTTGTATGTTTTCTAAATAGGCTACCATTTCCCGCCACTCCTCTCATCGGTTTCCCGCCTCGTCTCGCATTGGTTTCCCGCTACCAGTGCCAGTGCTCATTGAAGGCTAGGAGGCGACACACCAGCCATTGCACACAGTTTGTAAAATAAAAAATGTGCGTGATAGGAGGGAATAGGTCCCATAGGGTGACCAGCATGAGCAAAATGGTGCAGGTACTGGCTTAACCATGTGCGATACAAGTGCGTTGTAATATCAGCATGACCGCGCAAGCGCGAGCAAATGTTGGAGGTACTGGTTTAACCATGTGCGATGCAAGTGCGCTGTGAAATCACAACGATTGCGCAAGCGCGAGCAAAATGGTGCAGGTACTGGCTTAACCGTGTGCTATGCAAGTGGGCTATGAAATCACCACGACTGCTGATCTTGGCCACTCCCGCCCCGCATCAGTTCCTTTACCCAAATTTTAGTAGCCACCGTACTTCAACCGTCGCCCACACTCCTCTAGCACCGACCTTATAGTAAAATTGTAGTAGCCGAGGCATTTGAACCGTCGCCCTCCCTCGTCCACCACCATCTCCGCCCACCATTACTAAAAATTTCAGTAGCCGTGGTGTATCCTCAAACACCACAACCCCACCACCACCACCACCACAGTCCCCCCACCCGCCACCCCCTGGAACCCTATCTCGCGGCTGCCACCAGCGCTGCTGGCGCTGCCGCCAACCCATGCCGGTCTGCTTGTTCCTCCTAGCTTAGATAATAAACTTCAGGTTAGCCAGCAACTCCCATACCGTTGCCCCACTCCCCTGAGTTTTTAGATGAGGCATGTGGTGTCCCTCCCCGCCAGATCCACATCCCCTGCTCCAGAATGTTGCAGCCTAAGCACGACCACGTATCCCAGGGAGCCCGACGAGCGTTCGGCCAAGAAGTGGTTTATCATGGCCTCTCCGGCGGACGTTGGTGAGGTGGCAGCCGTCCGCCCCGACCTGTCGATCCCGGAGTAACACGTCACCGCGGAAGACGGCGAAGATGTTGACTACTTTTCCATGTCGAAGGCTTCATGTTAGCGGGCTTGTGTATTACTGTATCTCGTGAAAGGTGGCTAAGACATCAAGCTCGTCGACAGTGACAGATTCACGCGGTCCATGTCACAGGTTACATGGTCCATCCCCAACTCCTCTGGTTCAACTGCCGTCGATCTCTTCAATGGCCTTGCCGCTGATCTCCTCTGCCAAGCGGTCCAGGATTTGCGATCCTTATACGCCATCGAGCCCATTTTGTCATTTCGGAAGGACACGTTCTACGCCGTCAGCTTGGAATCCTCAATTGCCAAGTAAGATCTCATCGACCACAACCACGTGGAGGGCACCCACAAAGGTTCTTCCACCATGGGTATGTGCTCTTCCAACTAGAAAGATCCGGTCCATGAAATGTGAGTCAATATCCTATCAGCAAATCTTACCTTTTCTAGCTTGCCAACCCGTACCCTTCGTCGTAGTAGCATTTGTCGTGCGGTGCTATAACTGTGCCCTATTTAATTATTTCAGTTATGCAAAAATGTACTGTTCAATAGGGCTATGTGATGTTTAAGTATGAATTGTCCACTTCAGTTTCACGGATGGCTATCTTTCGTTGTTTATAGTGAGTAGATGCCTTGTTTATCTGTGTTAGGTTATTGGGTTGGTTGCAGTGAGCATTTTTCCAGTTATTGAGCCGATGCCTTGTTTATATGTCTTTTGTCTTAGTTTGGTTGCAGCGAGCATTTGTCCAGTTATCAAGCATATGCCTTGCTTATCTGTAGTTTGGTTGTTAGGTTGCTTTTTTTAGCATTTGTCCAATTTTTAAGCAGATGCCTTGTTTATGGGTATTTGCTTGTTAGGTTGGTTGATGTGAGCATTTGTCCAGTTTTCAAGCATATGCCTTGTTTATCTATATTTGCTTGTTAGGTTGGTTCCAGTGAAACTCTGTCTAGTTTTCAATTGCTATATTTGGTTGTTATACTGATCATTTATGCCTTGTTTATTTCAGTCATTCACAATGTGTTGTTCATTATGTGCAAGTCGGAACTGTGTCGCTCGACTACATCAATACCAGTTTGAACGACTATATTTGGTTCCAGTTATGCCTGGTGTAGTTAACAGTTAACACATGCCCTTTATTTTAGTTTTACACATTTATCCAGTGATGTTTAAACATTACCTACATTCTATTCATTTTCAACAATACCAGTTTGAATTGCAATATTTGATGGCTATTAAGCCTGCTGTCGGTAACATTGCCTTCCATTTTATATATGGTTTAACATCATGCTGAAACCAACCCATTCAAGCTATCATTTGGAGATGATATTGTTTACCTTTGCTATATTTGTTTGATGTTAAGGTTGTCGTACTTATCATGCCTTTCCTCTACTTATGCAGGACAACAACAGGAGTGGCCACCATTTTCCGTCGAGGTTAGCTTCATCCCTCGGCTTGTACTCCCCCATCGTTCCATAATGTAGTGCATATAAATCCGGGACTGGACACTTGTTAGCTTCTAATATTTACTTGTTGCTTGTAGGTACATATGCCCTTGGTAAGGATCCACACATCGACCCTTTTTGCGTATGGGGAATGAGATATTCTTGAACAAGCATCAAGTGAGGAAACTGATAAGGATTGTTAGCAAAAAGATACGAATGGTGGTGTCGTGGTGGGTGCACGGCAGGTGACAAGGGATGGCTAAAGAGAGGAGGAGGCTCGAGGGCGCTGGTGGATTCCAGAAGCGAGGTTGGCATGAGCGGGCGTGGGACGCCGGACATACCTAGTGTCAGTGTCAAAATCGGCGGATCTCGGGTAGCGGGTACCGAACTGTGTGTCTAGGCGGATGGTAACAGGAGACAGGGGACACGATGTTTTTACCCAGGTTCGGGCCCTCTCAATGGAGGTAAAACCCTACTCCTGCTTGATTAACATTGATGATATGGGTAGTACAAGAGTAGATCTACCACGAGATCAGAGAGGCTAAACCCTAGAAGCTAGCCTATGGTATGATTGTTGTTCTTCCTACGGAATAAACCTCTCCGGTTTATATAGACACCGGAGAGGGCTAGGGTTACACAGAGTCGGTTACAATGGGAGGAGATCTACATATCGTATCGCCAAGCTTGTCTTCCACGCAAAGGAAAGTCCTATCCAGATACGGGACGAAGTCTTCAATCTTGTATCTTCATAGTCCGAGAGTCCGGCCAAAGGTCATAGTCCGGCCATCCGGACACCCCCTAATCCGGGACTCCCTCAGTAGCCCCTGAACCAGGCTTCAATGACGACGAGTCCGGCACGCAAATTGTCTTCGGCATTGCAAGGCGGGTTCCTCCTCTGAATACTTCATAGAAGATGTTGAACACAAGGATTGTGTCCGGCTCTACAAAATAAGTTCCACATACCACCGTAGAGAGAATAATATTTGTACAAATCTGATCTGCTAACGTATTCCGTAGTGTGACATCATGCCACGGCCAAGCCTTTAATCGAGTCGTTTTATTGTCCCACCTCAGCGTGCTTAGCGAGGCGGTTTCCTTGGCACGTCTTGTCAAAGAAGAGATCGTGTCCCCTTATTCCGGGATTCTCATCAATACGGGCGTGGGTAACCCAACCGTGCCATTGGTATGTCTTCTTAATTGAAAGTGAGTCCCAAACGGTCACGGGGAGGGCTCTTGGTATTCGACCTCTTTATAAAGAGACCAAGGCTCGACTCCTTTCTTTCAATCCAATCAAATCCGCCTCTCGCCTCGAGTTCCAACACCCAAAGCTTCAGATTCAGGCGCTTTGGACCATCGATGATGTCCGGCTCCGACCTCCAAGGCTGGTGGATGCCTTCTTCCATTACGGAAGGACACATGCGAAAGCTGAGAGATGCCAGGTATCTAACCGGCGAAATCTCGCACAGGCTGCGTGCTCAAGGGCAGGCTATTCCCGCTCCCCAGCCCGGTGAAAGCGTGGTTTTCATATCTCACTTCCTTCGGGGGCTAGGCTTCCCAATTGATACCTTCGTGAGGCGGCTCATGTTCTATTACGGGCTGGAATTTCACGACTTAGCTCCGGAGTCCATCCTCCAAATCTCATCATTCATTGTCGTGTGTGAGGCCTTCCTCCATATTACTCCTCACTTCGGGCTGTGGCCTAAGACCTTCAAGGTAGAAACGAAGATGATCGAGGGGCAGCACGCTGAGTGCGGAGGTGCTATTATAAGCAAGATTGCCAACGCCCCATAGCCCGAGGGCTCTTTTCAAGAGGAGTTTGGCTTATGGCAACGAGAGTGGTTTTACACCACAGCTCCTAGGGGCACCACATGGGTGGCGCCACCTGCTTTTCGCTCGGGTCCCCCACCATGGCTAACATCATGGGTCAATAAAGGGCTTAACTGGGGGCCGTCCAAGGACGTGCCCTTGCTGCAGGGCCGCGTTCGAGATCTCCTAGAAAGAGATATCAATTTGGTCGTAGTGGCGCAGGTTATGCTGATCTGCCGCATACTGCCCTGCAAACGTCGCCCCCTCCGCCTGTGGGAATTTAATCCGGAAGGACAACAAGCTCTCCACCATTTTATGGGCACGACGCCTGTGGAGATGTACAAATTGTTCTTCGGATCACAAGCAATGTGTCCGGACTTGTCCGAGGACGCAGGTCTGAGCTGCAATCGCCCGGATACTCAAGTAAGTAGCCCTGTACCTAGACACGCCATCCATACATTTATCATAAAACTGCCCTTAAAAGAGCTATCCTTTAAACAGGAGTGGATAGCGGAAGCAAAGCTTATCAGGTGTCCGGCCCCCCTCCCTGAGACCACGCCGGATCCTGTGTTGACCAGGATGTTGGAGATTGCGCCTTTTGAAGAAGGCGAAGAGGTGAACAAAGAACCTACCGCCTCCGCGAAGGAGGCTGTCAGGAAAGGGGGAATCGACAATTCCTCTATCCAGGGAAAGAAGAGGACCGCCTGTGAAGACCCGGAGGCGATGGCCTCAAAGCGGGGGAAGAAATCTTCGTCAGAGGGTCCGGCGCCGGAGGGTGCCCCGGCCGCATTGCGCCCCCAAGGGGGATAGCTCTCCACCGAGCCGTAAGTAAAGAGAGGGGTTTTAAAATGAGAGACATCCCTGTTTTATTTCTAAGGAAGATAACCGGAGTGTTACCTTGTAGTTCGGATCTCAACCCTTCTCAGCAGAGCTCATCTTCAGGGGATCTTCATCCAGAGATGATGGAGAGTGAAACGCCTCCCCCAGCTGTACCGTCTTGCAAGGCAGGTGACCCTAAGGTGTCGTCTCGGAGGATTTCTCCAAATCCGGACCTCGAAAAAGGTCTTCGGACTAGTCCGGCACCTTCCGGTGCACGGTCGGAGGAGCTGAAGGATCTGCTTGGGCGAGCGTCTATCTCAGAAGAAGACCGTGTGTTGATGAACACGGTGATTAGAATGTTTTCATCCGCGGAAAGCGGATTGTACGAGGCCGCCAGGAGTTTACTGACAGGTTTTGAGGTACGCGAAAAGATGTACCTTTTGACAGAGCCGCATATATAAAATGCGCCCTGTATAGATAGTAGCCCCTAAGACTCTGTGTGTTGTCAAAAATGACGGCACAGAGAGGATCATAATCCCAGGTATAATATGTCGCCTTTCCTATGTAGGTGGCGAGGTGTTCGGTGGCTAGCCGGACTGATGAATTTGCCGAGCTAAAGTGGCAACTTGACGTGGCAGATGCCGACAACGCGCTTGTAAATGAGCGGTTGGACGAGGCACAAGTTATGTAATGTCTCCAAAGACATATGGTAAGAGGATCTTGATGCTCGTACCTTATAACATGTGTGCTTAATGCAGATGGTGCCGGTGCCGTGGAGAATCTTCGGGCGGATTTTGCCCGAGCCAAGGAGCAAGTGAGGAAAAGCGATGCGGCTGCCGTGAAGGCGGCTGAAGAGCTAAAAGCCGAACAGGCTGCTCACTGCTAGAGCAAGAAAGAAATGGCCGAGATGGCTATAAAATTGAAGGATGCTACCGACCGTTGTAAGCTTCTTGAAAAATCAGATGGGGTGGAACAGAAGGACCTAGAAAAGGTCACTGCCGAGGCCAAGGACACTCGCTCTGCAATGAGAGCTATGAAGGAGGAGCTACGTCAGGCCGGAGACATCACGGCTGGAAAGCCCTATATGATGCGGATGAAGTTCGGGGATCCTAAGTATGCTCCGTTAGACCGGAAGTGGAGTGCGGCGAACACTTGTCTGGATTTGGCGGCGAGTGCCGCGGACGCGACCGAACAATTCCGGGGTCTAGATGACCATGAATGTGAAGAACTTTTTTGGTTGTAGTTCCACAATCCAAAGGGTCTTAATGTGAAAAGAATCCTTGAAACGGGTCCCTACTGCACGTCTGCGCCTGTGTCTCCGTTGTGCTGTATCCTGGACAGGTGTAGCACGTTGTTCGTCTGCAAAAGAGAGGAACTTAGTGGAAAACAATCGTGCGAGAAATCTATGTTAAAATAAACAAAGTATAATACAGAAAATGGGTAGAATTGAGCTTTATTGTCTCCTGGTGTAAATGCGCGGAGCCCCTTGTACAGGGTTATGCGGCTATTAAGCCTTTGTATGTTTACGCCGGACTCGTCGAGCCATGTCCGGGGTCTTTAACGACCTGTTTAGTTGCTCTAACTAGTAAAAGCTGGATTAGTGTGCAGCTGTCAAGGCAGCCGCACCATCGTGCGCACTCGGGGAACACTTGAAATTTCCCTTTAATGAGATGATGCCTCATGGACCGGGCATTTTGAGTGTAAGGGATGCATAATGTGGTATTGCGTTAAAGCGGGCGAAAGCTTCGCGTCCCAATAGTGCTTGATAGCTACTTATGAATGGGGTGATACGGAAGGTTAGCTTTTCGCTTCGGAAGTTGTCAGGGGAGCGGAACATAACTTCTAACGAGAGGGAACCCATACAATGGGTATCTGGGCCTGGCCTGGCCCCTTGAAAGGAAGTGTTGCCATGGCGAATTATTGCTGGGTTTAACCCCATTTTGTGGATTGTATCCTGATATAGCAGGTTTAGGTCACTACCGCCATCCATTAGGACTTGTGTAAAGTGGAGTCCGTCAATTATCGGATCTAAGACCAAGGCAGTCCAGCCTGCGTTCCGGATACCTCTAGAGTAATCCTGATGATCGAAGGTGATTGGTTGTAACAACCAGTGGCGGGACTCCTCTGGGACAGGCCGTATGGCGCGTATCTCCATAGGCGCCACTCTGTTTTTCCCTTTTGTCACATGAAGTGAATTTACTGTTTTGACTTCTTGTGGGAACTTCTTTTGTTCTCTGGTGTTCTGCTTGTGGGGTTCGTCGTCATCCTCGCTTGGTATGTCGAGCCCCTTGTGTTCGGCGTTGAGTTTGCCGGATTGCTTGAAGACCCAACAATCTCTATGGGTGTGGTTTGCAGGCCTCCCGGGAGTACTGTCGATTTGACATATTTTGTCCAAGATTTTGTTGAGGTTAGATAGCTCGTCCCTATTATATTTGGGGGGCGGCTTTTTCTGATTCTGCGGAGAGCTTTTGAATCCGGCGTTGACTACCGTGCTCTTCGGGCTGTTATGCTTGAACCGGCGCCATTCCTTGCTACGGCGCGGTTTCCCGTTTCCATCTCTGACTTCGGATGTACTTTGGTCGCTGGTGCTGCTTCTTGCCAACCAGCTCTCCTCTCCTGCGCAAAAGCAGGTCATGAGGCTTGTTAATGCGGCCATTGTTCTTGGCTTTTCTTGGCTGAGGTGTCTGGCAAGCCATTCGTCTCGAACGCTATGTTTGAAAGCTGCTAAGGCTTCGGCGTCCGGACAGTCGACTATCTGATTCATTTTAGTAAGAAATCTGTTCCAGAGTTTCCGGGCTAACTCTCCGGGTTGTTGAGTTATATGGCTTAGATCGTCTGCATCCGGAGGTCGGACATAGGTCCCTTGAAAATTTGCCCGAAAAGCATCCTCGAGCTCTTCCCAACTTCCTATGGTGTTTTCGGGAAGGCTTTTAAGCCAGTGCCGGGCTGGCCCTTTGAGCTTGAGGGGTAAGTATTTTATGGCGTGGAGGGCATCTCCTCTAGCCATGTGTATGTGGAGGATATAATCCTCAATCCAGACTCTAGGGTTTGTTGTTCAGTCGTATGCCTCTATGCTTACGGGCTTGAATCCCGCTAGAAATTCATGGTCCAGCACCTCATTGGTGAAACATAGGGTAAGTCGAGTATGTGGGTTAAATCATCGACTGTGGCTACGAAGTGGGTGGTGGGTGGGTTTCGAATTTCTTCATCATCTGCATCCCAACCTTGCTGACCATAGTCTGGCTAGGGTTCTCCTGATAAAGAGAGAGACTTTAGTGAATTCAGGATGTCGCCAAAGGGCGAGTGCTGAAAGATGTCTGCGGCGGTGAACTCCATGATCGGAGCCCAATTGGGTTCGATTGGAAGGGGTGCGGAAGACTCGGAGTCCGGAACGGAGTCCGGCACCTTGGAGTCATGAGCTTCACAAAGGACAAGGCTGGTATTCGGCTCGACCGCCGTAGAGATTGCAGCCCCCGAGGTGGTGTCCAACCATACATCCCCGATTGGCGCAGTCGGCTCCGAGCTAAGGGTCGGAGCGGACACCTGAGCGTCCTTCTGGGCACTGTCCGGCGGCAGAGCTAGATCATGCCCATCGTGATAGTGTGGCACGCTCGGCTGTGGCTCGAATCCGTCGAAGATCAAGTCTCCGCGGATGTCAACCATGTAGTTCAAACATCTAAATCAGACCTGATGGCCAGGGGCGTAGCTTTTGATCTGCTACAGATGGCCAAGCGAATTGGCCCGCAGTGCAAAGCCGCCGAATACAAAGATCTGTCTGGGGAGAAAGGTCTCGCCCTGGACCGCATCGTTGTTTATGATCGGAGAAGCCATCGGGCCTAAAGGTGACGACATAGAGGAACTCTCAATGAAAGCACCAATCTCGGTGTCAAAACCGGTGGATCTCGGGTAGGGGGTCCCAAACTGTGCGTCTAGGCGGATGGTAACAGGAGACAAGGGACACGATGTTTTTACCCAGGTTCGGGCCCTCTCAATGGAGGTAAAACCCTACTCCTGCTTGATTAATATTGATGAGATGGTTAGTACAAGAGTTGATCTACCACGAGATCAGAGAGGCTAAACCCTAGAAGCTAGCCTATGGTATGATTGTTGTTCGTCCTACGGACTAAACCTCTCCGGTTTATATAGACACCGGAGAGGGCTAGAGTTACACAGAGTCGGTTACAATGGGAGGAGATCTACATATCGTATCGCCAAGCTTGCCTTCCACGCCAAGGAAAGTCCTATCCGGACACGGGACGAAGTCTTCAATCTTGTATCTTCATAGTCCGGGAGTCCGGCCAAAGGTCATAGTCCGTCCATCCGGACACCCCCTAATCTGGGATTCCCTCACCTAGGTTTGGGGCTCTCCGGAGAGATAATACCCTTAGTCCTGTCGAGTGTAGTTTTATGTTCGATAATACAATGTCGCTCCTAGAGATGTATGAGAGGGGAAGGGAGCTGGCAAAGGCTTAGGCCGCACCTTCTCCCCGAGGTTGCTGTTGGGTGGCTAGTTCTGAGCTTGCTTGCTCCTGTTCTTGACGTATCACCTATGTGCCTCTCTTGTATACGCGTGGGCTCCTAGGGGGCTTTATAGACCAACCCCCCAGGGGTACAATGGTAACACTGCGAGTCAGTGGATCCGGGTTGTCGGCATCCGGGAACCCGGACTGGGTCTGGCTGGGGGCCTGTGGTTCGCCGGGTTCCCCTAGGTGCGGGCCCTGCATGCCTAGCGGAACTGTGCGCCGTCTTGTCGACCGTCAGGATGAGTCCGAGTCGAGTCGTGTACAGTGGCGCCCTGTCAGGTCGCCGCTTGCTGTCGTCAGTGGCGAGGGCGGGGGCACTGTAGCCACGCCAGCCCTGGTCAGCGGGTAGGTGAGGGGCACTGTTGCCTTGCTCCGGCTGACCATAGGCATGGGCGGGGCACTATTGCCTCGGTCATCGGTGATTGAATTCTCGTCCCATCGTACGGCCTGGATGGGACAGGAGCTGACCCGTGGCTGGATTGTGGAGCACGCCACGTGTGGAGCTAGCTTGTGGGGAAGCCTTGGTCGCGCTGGGTTCGGCTGCCTCACGTCGGTTGTTGGGACCGAGTCGACGTGTCTTGCCGGGTTGGAGATCTTGGTTGGGTCGTGGGGTTTGGCCGGGTCGAGCGACCCGGCCAGGCGCGTGCTGGCTTGAGGGGCGGTGCTGGCCCCGTTGTTTTGAAAATGATCCGGGTTCCGTTGCCTGCCCGGGGTTCATCCCCCCGATAGTAGTCCCCGAAGATGTGAAGGCAATCCCTCGATCTTCTTGCGGGCACCATGTGGTGCCCGAGAGTCAGAGGGGCCTGACGAGCCATGCGCGCGACGGGACTGGGCGATGAGATGGGGCCCGCCGCCGCGCTCCCTTGGCCCACGTGCACGGATTTATTGTGGTGTCCGGGGGCCGGTTGCCCTTCCCCAGACAGTTACTGCATGTGTACGTGCACACTTATTGCGAGGTAGTGGGAAGGGCGCGTGCAGACGATCCCACTCCCCAATGTTCGAACTGAGGGTTATAAATAGGGGAGCAGGGGCGAAGGACATCATTCTCGCTTGCACCCTCCTGCCCCTTGCTCTCGCCCCGCTCTCGGCAACCGATGCACTGCGGTGCCTGCTACTCGAGCGGTACTTATCCGTCATCCACTCTCTCTCTTCTTCCTTCTTCCATGGCTTTGTCGTCGGGCTCTTGGATGAGCTCCAATGTCAATGATGAGGACATCGCCCATCTCCGAGCATCGTGGCGCCTGCCGCGGGAGACGGATGTAGCCGTTCGTATGCCGCACGGCGAGCAGAGGCCGCAGCTGGTGCAGTCGGAGCGCGTGGTCTTCCTCACGCACTTCGAGCGCGGTTTCGGGCTGCCAGTGAGCACCTTCTTCCGCACATTCCTGGAGTTCTTCGGACTTCAGCCGCGTCACCTTGGCGCCAGCACCATCGTCCAGCTGTCCGGCTTCGTCACCCTCTGCAAGGGGTACCTGGGGGTCGAGCCCACGATCAATCTCTGGGCGCGCTTCTTCTCCCTGAAGCAGCACGGCCAGTCGGCCGGGGAGTTCGCCGACTGCGGGGCCGCCGTCATCTCGAAGCGGTCGGGGGTGGACTTCCCCAAGATCCCGCTGGAAGATTCTGCCATGAAATGGAAGAACTCGTTCTTCTACGTCCGCAACCTGGGTGCGGACCGAATTAACCTTCCGCCCTTCGCCATCGCGCCACTGTGGGTGAAGGTGAACTGGGGCTACTCGCTCAGGCGCCCGTCGCAAGAGATCCTCAATCTCTGCGAGCGGGTGACGGTGATGAGGACGCGGAAGGGGCTCTCCAGCAATGACCTCACCGCCGCGTCCATTATGCGCCGGGTCCTCCCGCTGCTGAGGCGCTCCTGCCTCATCGGCGAGATGGTGGGCCTTCAAGATCCCAACCGCATGGGGTCGGCGCAGCTGACAGCGGAGCAGATTGCGCGACGTGTGAACGACATCTCCAAGGCCAACCTTGGAGAGGACTTGTGTTTCGTCAAGGTCTCGTACAAGCGACTCAAACCCGGCGTCGTAGGTGAGTGTCTGGTCGCCTTACTTTGCTGCTGTGCACCTCCTTGTCCGTCCTGACGCGACGCGGAAGGTGCTCTTGAACGCGAGCTGACATCCTTACGCCCGGGCTCCATCGCAGGTGGCGCCGGTGGCGCTAGGGGGGGCTGCGGCACGTGGTGGGTAGGAGGAAGCCGAGGCCGACGCCGGCGCGGGGCGTCGCGCGGGTAAGTCTTGTATTTTTCTTCATGGATTTGACTTGTTGACCGCGGTTCGGTACGGGCGATGCTGACGCCATTTGTTGCGGCGACGCGGGCGGAGTCGGTTCGTTGCGTGGGGCGGCGCCGAGCTGCCCGAACGGGAAGGACAGCGTCGCGCCGCGGCCCTGGGCCCTGAAACGCACAGCGGACCCAGCCAAGGCCGGGAAGCCGGCCAAGAGGAGGAACAGAGGGAGGCTAACTCCGGTGCCGGTCTTGACGGGGTAAGTTTTATCTTCTGCACGCATCCGGGCCTGCCGAGACGATGTTGTTTCTTTTTGTTCATTATGTCTTCTTCTTCAGGTCGCCAATTGCCTTGGCGAGGGCGGTGGTGGAGGCCGCGGCCGCCGAAGGGACCGCGTTCCGCAGGAGCTGGTCCGACCATGTCGACCAGGACAAGGTGGAGGGGTAGGCCGATTCGGACCTCGGCTTCGACCCGAACGACGCCGAGGGCTTGCCCTGGCGCGACAGGAACAGGGTCGAGGCAGAGCTGGAGGCGGCGTCGGTCCACGCTTGACCGACGCAGCAGCGGCATGGGCGTGAGCCGGCGCGGAGCCGTCCTGGCGCGAGATGCCGGAGGGCACGGTGGTGGCGGCGATGGTCTTCGGGCCGTCGTCGGTGAGGGAGCACAGCCGCAAAGGTCGGGCTGAGGTGGTAGTCCTCGACCAGGAGGTTGTGGACGTGGAGGATGATACCCCGCCGCGGGTCGACTTCGTCGAGAAAGCGAGGGCTGATGGCGGTGTAGGAGGCGCCATCTTGGAGGAGGTGCTGCAGATGGCGGCACGCGAGGCACCGTTGGTGTTGGAGGAGGAACCGCGAGGCGCCGTCGGGCCGGAGGCGGCGGCACAAGGGGCCCCGACGTCCAGGTCGCAGACGGCGCCGGAGCGGGCGTCGGAGGAGGTGTCGTGTCACACCCTGATTTTCATGCCACAACACTTAAGCTATTAAATCATGATAAAGTGTGGTTTGACAAATTTTTTTGCATTATTTGGCTTCTTATTTGAGTTGGTTTTCTCTCTATGATTTTCAAGTGCTCTTTAAAAATCAACACAACTCCACCTTCTATACTTCATCCCCTTGCTCCAAACTTTTGCCCCAATGATCATGCTATGTGTATAGTACAATATAGAATTTTCTTACAAAAATAATTTGGCCAAAAAGTATTTTCTAAATTTAGTTTTCCAAAAACCCCTAAATTGAGGTTTGTACTACAAGTACTTGATTTGGGGTATGAAAAATCTTTCAAAGAGTATATTTGAACCCTATTAAATATAGGACTCCCAAAAGCAACTAAAATATAATTTTTAAAAGTTATTTTCCTATTTTATTTAAAGGCTTTTTCTTTAGGCCAGAAATGGTCTTTAATAGGTTAAAATTATTTGAATGATTTAAAAATATTTGTGAAAAATTAGGAAAATTTAGTGGACATATATTGTCCATATATAAGAGTTTCAACACATGGTCAAGTTCAAAATATTGGTCAAACCCCTCAGAAACCCTTTCTGGATATTTCAAGCTTTTGAAATATTTACAAAGGAAATATTCTCTAAAAATTCCAAGAAAATTCTAGCATGTCACATATGACATATTGGATGATCTTGCCAAGCTTCATGTCTTGGAGAACAACATAACATCAACAAATCTCCTCAAAACCATCCCTGGCCATTTTGAAGTTTGAGCAACTCTACATTGCCAAACATGTACAAATGTTCTCAAACTTAGTGCACATGCTCCAATGGTCTAATTATGTATCTAGACCAAATGGAACAAGTTGGAGAAAATGATATCTTGATCAAGTGCCTCAAAACCCTCTCTGTCTAGAATCATATTTGAACAACTTTACATTGTCAACTTTCTTATTTTGCTCTCATCCTTTGTGGGCATGTTCTAAACCCCAAATGATGACACTGCACCAAGTGGTGCATCAAGGAGAATAGTTTTGCATGTCTAGCTCTTGGAAAACTCATTTATGTTGATTTCTAGGGTTTACAAAAGTTGCATTGGGAACTTTGCCCAAATGGACTCAACCTTGGTGGAACCTATTATTATCTCATGCCATTTGACCCTGTCAAGCCTCATGACAAGGGGAGTTCATCTTGTTGCCCAAACCAGCAACAAACACCTTCTGCCATTTTACTAAAACCCCTATCTTGACCACTTCCACTCTTCTCCATGGCCTCAACTTTTTACCACAACCCCTCCTGAACCTCTTCTACCTCCAGTAGCAATGGATGCATCTCAGATCAATAATTGAGGGGTGAAACCACCTCTTTTACCTCTCTGGACAGCCCTTGCACCCCTCTTCCTCACCTCCCTCCTCACTTCAATGTACACCCAAGGCATCCAAGGCTTTCCCCTCATTCTTTAATCCTCCCTAGAGCTAGCATACATCCTTGGCCGTGCCCACTTTGCCAAAAAATGGCATGCCGGCCATTTGCACGCTCTAGAGCGCGCTACTGTGTGCTCCCGCACTGTAGACGCCCCTGCCAACCACCTCCGGCCACCTCGGGACTCCCTAGCACGCCCGACGATGCGCCTCGACGTCCGCAGCACGCTAAGCCCTGGTCCTCCTCTTCCTTCTCCCTCCTATAGCCTCCCTCACACGTGCGCCATGGCCGCCCGAGAGCTCCAATGAGCACGCTCACATGCGCGGCGCCTCTGGCCCATCCTGCTCCCTCTCTTCCTTCCCCTAGTCGTGGACCACCTCCACAAACGCCCCGGACACGCTCATTTGAGCCCCCGTGACCCACAGCGACGGCAACAGCCTCGCCGGAGCACTAGTCCATGGTGAACCACGGGCGGGCTATTTATAGGCCTCCCCGTGCCATTCTCTCCTCACCCCTCGCTCTCTGCACCACACAATCCACCCCTACTCCCCAGTTTGTCTCCAGGAGCACCCGAGCTCGAGATCGGGCTCGAGCTCCGCTGCTTCGGCTCGCCGGAGTTTGCGAGGTACAGGCCTTCAACGCTCCTCCTCTGCCCCGATCTGAAACCTCCTCCTCCCACTGATCATTTCCCCTCTCTCCCCCACCTCATTTGCAGCCGGAGTCGACCGGAACGACCACCACCCGACGCTCCTCTACCGTGCCTCCTCATCGCCAGCGAACCAGACAACTCCGGTGATGTCCACCACCACCACCCGAACGGCGACTCCACGTAGAGTCCAACCGTGCCGTCATCTTGACCCGTCGTGCCCTACATCACCGTCGGTGAGCACGCCGGCCCTCTGGTCACGAGGTCAGAGATGACAGGCGGGCCCCGCCTGTCATCCTCACCTCTCTCTCGCCCTCTCTCTCTCCCACTGGCAACTGGGCCCCGTCCATCAGGTTTAAAAACCTGGCGCGCCTCTGGGCCTGCTGCACTGTGGCCTTTCAGGCCCAGTGACACAGCACCAGTTTTCTTTTTCTTTTTCTGTTATATTTGAAATGATTCCACAGGATTAAATATTCATCCAAATGTAATAATTCCAACTCCCAAATTTTTCTAAAAATCCCACCTATTTAATGGTGTAACTTTCATAAATATCCATCAAATTTTTCTGCACTGTTCAAATTTAAATTCAAATTTGAGCATTTATATTCCCATCTGAAAATCCATTTATCCTATTCCACCACTCCAAATCCATAACTAGTAATTTTCCCCTTCTTAGTTTTCACCCTAGTATTTAACAAAAATAAGTGGACATTTTTTTGAGCACTTTGGTTTTTCTGTTTTACTATTGCCTTATTTTCTCGTTATTTTCTTGCGACGATTAGATCCCGTATTAGATGAAGTTGCTGAAGAAGAAGAAGGAGAAGGATTTGAAGAACTTGAAGACCAAGGCAAGCAGCCCTTTGACCATGTCTAAGAAACCCTTTTTATGCATGTCATATGGCACTTTTATTGCTTGCATCGAAGTCATGATAAAATGGTGACCACTTGAGGTGGTTGCCTCCGTTGCTTTTCTTTGTTGTCACTTGCATGATGCATGACCCTACCTTTCTATGAGGGTTATGCCGGTGGGGGTAGATAGGATGCTAAAGTAGATGCTACATGAAAAGGGACGAGTATATGCATGGTGAAGGAGACAAAGTATTTTCAAAAGTCTTTCTGAAAACCCCGTCGGGTGCCACTTATGCCCAAGGGAGATGGTGAGATGGGTAACCATTTGATGACGAAGTGGTGTACCAAGGCAGGTGTGTGTGTTGTTTTCGAAAACGGATTAGATTCAAGATTTGTCGACTGTCCCAACCTTACATGCGCAACCACTCTACCCTTGTATGGGAAAGGGCATTATTGATTTCCTAGGCCAATACTAGCTTGGAGCCTGCATTACAAGTGACGGGGGAGAGTTGGTGCTCTCTCTCGGGACGGGGTCGTGCCAGGTAGGGCGGCCATGACTGTTTTCACAGGGCACCGGATACACCGTTGTGTCCCCTCTCGGATGTTACGATCTGGAGTGAGTCTCGTATGATGTACATCATGATGATATGGAATAACGAGTGGACTCCTTGTTAGTGTCGTCTAGGTAAAGATAGTGATCGGGTGCTTACCCCGGGTACTTGAGGTACCGCGGGTCGTGGATGACACGGAAGTTGCCCGGATCTTGTGGGTAAAGTGTGCAACCTCTGCAGAGTGTAAAACTATTCGAATAGCCGTGTCCACGGTCAAGGACAGTTGGGCGGTGCTGCTTAAACTACGTCCAAAGGTTTTCAAACCACGTGTGTGTGTGATGATAAGGCTATTTGGGTTAAGTCAGATGGCTTGACACAATGATCAAGTTGGATTGGTGTCCAACTCCACTTATGTTACAAGGATATCTGTTTTCTCATGATGCATGCTTTACAGGTTGATAGATCATGTCATCGCACTCAAAACTAGCTTTCTGCAAATTACGTACTTAGTGTTGTATCACTGCATTATTGTGCCTTGTTCCAATCATGGGTTGCTTGCGAGTACATTCAAAGTACTCATTGGCTTGCCACTGGTTATTTAATTGGCCAGGCATGGAAGGACAGGAGTTCGAAGAAGAGTTCTTTGGAGAAAAACATGCGAACTAGGACGTTTCCTAGTCAGAATGCCTGTAGGGTTAAGGCAGATGGCTTGGGTTCTACTTATTGACGAAGATTTCCGCTGCTTAAGCTTATTTGGTATTCAGCCCCTGTGGCCTTATCTATGTAAGACTTGACCATAATGATCATAATTTGTGTAATATGGTATGTATGGATGTAAGACTCTTGTTATTCAGCTTCTGTGTGTTTAGTGAGCATTGATCTCTGGGATCACTATACACGTGCATTCGGTGATCACGACTTATGAGTCGGGGTCCCCAGAGAGCTGGTATCAGAGCCATCCTGACCGTAGGAAGCCTTAGTTAGCATGGACGTTAGTTAGCTTGAGACCATCTAAACTTCTCTTCTTTTCTAAAGCTTACCCAACCCAAAATATATTTCCCTTATTGACCTCTCCCATTCAACCTTTGTAGATGGTCGTCACCACCTTGAGACTCCTTACGACAGGATTTCCATCACTCCTAAGAGATTGCCTCCAACAATGCCACTATCCCTTGCTGCCCATATACACCCTGCATGAACTAGAAAATGATGTGTTCGAGAAGGAGTTCTACGCCAAGGTTTTTGTGCCGACCAAGACCTCACCTCAGGGGTGGTTCTTCATTGGACCACCTATGCCAACAAGAGACCTAGCCATTCAGCAAGTGGCATACGAAGCTCTCCTCCGTCTTCGAGACCTCCTTCTAGAAATGAAAGAAGAACATGCCACCCGCTACTTGCTTGGCAAGAGCGTATTTGGAGCTCCAACTCAATTGATGATTTCCCCAGAAGACGAGGATCCAACCCTCAAGTACCAGATCCGTTTCATCAACGCAGGAGACTACCTTCTACGCCACCTTACCGAAGCATTTCTCAAGGCTCGCCAAGATCTCCCTTCACTTCTGCACCTCCACTGCCTCGAGAAGAAGAAGGTGGTCGAGCAAGAACAACAAATCACTACCCTAGAAGCCCACATTTCTAATCAGGAGCAACAAATCAAGGAACTTCAGAAAGCTCGCAACCAAACCCCACGTAGAAGGCATAGGAATGGATTTCCATATCCACCTCGTAGAGGATCATCATCAGGCCCCCGACGACAATACCCAAGACTGAATAGGAACCCTTTTTCTTTCGTCACATGTCACGGGTGTGGTCAACTCGGGCATATTAATAGGATGTGTCCCAACAAGCAGCCGACTATCGCATGTCCATTGGCACCCAGGAGAACCTAGAAGCTGAAGACCGAACGCCTTTCTCTCAAAGTGTTGAAGCAAGCACGACTACCGAATCCGAGGACCCCTAGGGTAGGATGAGTCGTGTACCCCCTATGCGCAGTCGAGTCCATATGATGGTTCAAATGAAACCATGTTGAGTGTTGCTTGTTCTTATCTGTTTGTGTTTTGATATAAGTTGCACTTTTGCCATAGGTAGCATGTATGCAAGTATATCACCTATCTTATCTTAATGAAATTGTGTGTGGTCTTTTGGCACTTGTTTGTTTGCACCTGCACTATAGAACCCCTTTAGGCATCCCCATCTATACTACTTTTCCCTCTCATCCCTCTCTCCTCAACTGAAGACCGGCAAGACAAGGTACACCAAGGATTCTACTTCGGCGACCAACTAGCACTGGAGATTTTTGCTACAGCCTCCTTGACCAAGAGCAGCCCAGTAGAGTTATGTTTACCTCTCAAGATTAGAAACCCATCCCTAGGCCCTTTGAGACTTCATGAGATAAACCAGCTCGAATCCCTAACCAAGTGCTTAACCCACAAGATTGCAAGAGAACCAGCTAAGCCTCCGTAGCCTTGCACTGGTTCATTATGGAACTAGTGGACATAGTGAACGAGCACATTATCATCCTAAGATAGCACCAGAACTGACAATGCCATAGGGTATACGTATTCGGGGATATTGAAATAGGACAAATGACTTGATGAGTTTATATCAGAGACCATGAGGAATTATCCGAGACTTCTTGGTGGATTATGAGGTTTTCATGTTAGTTGATGAACTTGGTGGGATCATGTTAATAGAGTAGCATAGAATCATCACCCGTGGAGTAAACTGGATTTTGTAGGACAATTATGATTGCATGATGAAATTCTTGAAGGTATAAGGATTTGACTTAGCCAGGAGATACTAATAGAAGATAGCTGACCATGATACTTGGATTAAATAGGTGAACCTAATGGAGTCTAGATGCTGAGTAAGTCTACATGGTTCGGATTAAATTGGATTTATACTGATGATCTCAATTATGATACCATGTTTCTCGGTGGATAATAAACTAGGAGATTGGATTAATTGTCGGAGTTGATTTAGGGATCTATATAAGCTTGAGGTTGGAAGTTACTTGACCCCGAAGATGGGAATTGGTGGACTGACTATAGTAAATATAGCTCTTTCAAGTATTTGGGGATTATAGGACATTAGAATATCGTGTGGAACACCATGGACCTTGGATTTTTAGAATTAATGGATTAGGTAGTTGGTGATGGAAGTTAATGGACTGTTGGGGTTGATTCATAGGAAGGAAACAGGATCTTGGAGTGGCATACGACGTGTTTCCTTGGGATAGAGATGCACTATCTTGAACCTAGGAAGAATAAGTTGAGCACCTGGATTGTCATGTTTAATTCAAGCTTGGAAGCTGGTATGCTCTACCCATGGATTTTTGCATAGAGATAGCCATACATAAGAGTTTGGGGATAGTTCACATGTAAGATTTTGTTAGGCCTCTTCTCAGGAGCCATGAGGATATAAATAGCATGAGTAATGATTGAAGTTGGTCTATACGACAGGATGCTTTTAGTGTATAAGGTTATTCATTTGGAGTACTAGATAGAGCTATTGGCATCTCAGGAACTATGCTTAAGGATAAGAAGATAAACGTTCACCCGCACACTAGAACCCTTGAAACTCTTAAGCCCCACAAAACCACAACATGGTTGGATAAGGACCATAGGATTTGGACCTAGGACGAGAAGACTTTGGCTGATACTCAACCGTGACCACCATCAATGCCACATCCCACTTTATGTACCCCATGAACAAGTCTTCATGGAATACTTAGACAGGTTGGTTGTCATCTATATTCAGTAACCTACTAGACTACCCGAAGACGGAAGAAGGGTCGTTCAGCTGGTTAAGGAACATCTGAAGACCGCCATGTCAAGGAGGAAGAACTGTACCAACCCCCACCCACAAGTAGTGAACTTCCTCGTCGAAGACCGTACATATCTGCAAACAACTCCTCTCAGAAGAACCAAGCATTTCCAAAAGGAAGCTCACACCAAGATTTACCGGCCCCTCCGAGATCATTCCAAGACGAAGGGCAGACAACTACCAGCTAGAGTCACCACCTGACTTACCCACTGTGCGCAATGTTTTCCACATAACACAACTCCAGAAGTGGTTCCGAGCTAGCCCGATCACTAACAAGGACGACGATCATCGAGCCATCGACCCCCAGCCCAACCTGACCTACCACAAACCACCCATTGACGACCTGGGTCAAGCAGAACATTATACATGAAGCTACACCATCAAGTGCTTCAAGGTTCAATGGAGCACCACTCGAAAGCAGAAGCAGTATGAGGACGTGAAGACTACCACAAACCTAAGTTTCCGTATTCCCTTCCGCGCCTAGTTCGGGAATCTCAGGGACGAGATTCTTGTAAGGGGGGTAGGTCTGTATCTCCCTGATTTTCATGCCACAACACTTAAGCTATTAAATCATGATAAAGTGTGGTTTGACAAAAACTTTTGCATTATTTGGCTTTTTATTTGAGTTGGTTTTCTCTCTATGATTTTCAAGTTCTCTTTAAAAATCAACACAACTCCACCTTCTATACTTCATCCCCTTGCTCCAAACTTTTGCCCCAATGATCATGCCATGTGTATAGTACAATATAGAATTTTCTTACAAAAATAATTTGGCCAAAAAGTATTTTCTAAATTTAGTTTTCCAAAACCCCCTAAATTGAGGTTTGTACTGCAAGTACTTGATTTGGGGTATGAAAAATCTTTCAAAGAGTATATTTGAATCCTATTCGATATAGGACTCCCCAAAACCACTAAATATAATTTTTAAAAGTTATTTTCCTATTTTATTTAAAGGCTTTTTCGTTAGACCAGAAATGATCTTTAATAGGTTAAAATTATTTGAATGATTTAAAAATATTTGTGAAAATTTAGGGAAACTCATATAAGAGTTTCAACACATGGTCATGTTCAAAATGTTGGTCAAACCCCTCAGAAACCCTTTCTGGATATTTCAAGATTTTGAAATATTTACAAAGGAAATATTCTCTAAAAATTCCAAGAAAATTCTAGCATGTCACATATGACATATTGGATGATCTTGCCAAGCTTCATGTCTTGGA
Organism: Triticum aestivum; assembly: GCF_018294505.1. Taxonomy (NCBI): domain Eukaryota; kingdom Viridiplantae; phylum Streptophyta; class Magnoliopsida; order Poales; family Poaceae; genus Triticum; species Triticum aestivum. The sequence continues at coordinate 83,401,505 of NC_057804.1, forward strand.
GAACAACATAACATCAACAAATCTCCTCAAAACCATCCCTGACCATTTTGAAGTTTGAGCAACTCTACATTGCCAAACATGTCCAAATGTTCTCAAACTTGGTGCACATGCTCCAATGGTCTAATTATTTATCTAGACCAAATGGCACAAGTTGGAGAAAATGATATCTTGATCAAGTGCCTCAAAACCCTCTCTGTCTAGAATCAAATTTGAACAACTTTACATTGTCAACTTTCTTATTTTTCTCTCAACCTTTGTGGGCATGCTCTAAACCCCAAATTATGACACTGCACCAAGTGGTGCATCAAGGAGAATAGTTTTGCATGTCTAGATCTTGGAAAACTCATTTATGTTGATTTCTAGGGCTTACAAAAGTTGCATTGGCAACTTTGCCCAAATGGACTCAACCTTGGTGGAACCTATTATTATCTCATGCCATTTGACCCTGTCAAGCCTCATGACAAGGGGAGTTCATCTTGTTGCCCAAACCAGCAAGAAACACCTTCTACCATTTTACTAAAACCCCTATCTTGACCACTTCCACTCTTCTCCATGGCCTCAACTTTTTACCACTGCCCCTCCTAGACCTCTTCTACCTCAAGTAGCAATGGGTGCATCTCAGATCAATAATTGAGTGGTCAAACCACCTCTTTTACCTATCTAGATAGCCCTTGCACCCCTCTTCCTCACCTCCCTCCTCACTCCAGTGGACACCCAAGGCATCCAAAGCTTTCCCCTCATTCTTTAATCCTCCCTAGAGCTACCAGACATGCTTGGTTGTGCCCACTTTGCCAAAAAACGGCATGCCGACCATTTGCACGCTCTGGAGCGCGTTACAGTGTGCTCCCGCACTGTAGAGGCCCCCTGCCAACCACCTCCGGCCACCTCGGGACTCCCTAGCATGCCCGACGATGCGCCTCGGCGTCCGCAGCACGCTAAGCCCTGGCCCCCCTCTTCCTTCTCCATCATACTGCCTCCCTCACACGTGCGCCATGGCCGCCCGAGAGCTCCAATGAGCACGCTCACACGCGTGGCGCCTCTGGCCCCTCCTGCTCCCTTTCTTCCTTCCCCTGGTCGTGGACCACCTCCACAAACGCCCCGGACACGCTCATTTGAGCCCCCGTGACCCACAGCGATGGCAACAGCCTCGTCGGAGCACTAGTCCACAGTGAAACACGGGCGGGCTATTTATAGGACTCCCCGTGCCATTCTCTCCTCACCCCTCGCTCTCTGCACCACCAAATCCACCCCTACTCCCCAGTTCGTCTCCAGGAGCACCCAAGCTCGATATCGGGCTCGAGCTCCGCCGCTTCGGCTCACCGGAGTTTGCGAGGAACAGACCTTCCCCGCTCCTCCTCTGCCCCGATCTGAAACCTCCTCCTCCCACTGATCATTTCCCCTCTCTCCCCCACCTCATTTGCAGCCGGAGTCGACCGGAACGACCACCACGCGACGCTCCTCCGCCGTGCCTCCTCATCGCCGGTGAACCAGGCTACTCCGGCGACGGCCACCACCACCACCCGAACGGCGACTCCACGTAGAGTCCAACTGTGCCGTCATCTCGACACGCCGTGCCCTGCATCGCCGCCGGTGAGCATGCCGGCCCTCTGGTCGCGAGGTCACAGATGACAGGCGGGCCCAGCCTGTCATCCTCACCTCTCTCTCTCTCCCTCTCTCTCCCACTGGAAACTGGGCCCCGTCCATCAGGTTTAAAAACATGGCGCGCGCGCCGCTCGGCTCGCCTGGGCTGAATCGCCTCTGGGCCTGCTGCACTGTGGCCTTTCAGGCCCAGTGACACAGCGCCAGTTTTCTTTTTCTTTTTCTGTTATATTTCAAATAATTCCACATGATTAAATATTCATCCAAATGTAATAATTCCAACTCCCATATTTTTCTAAAAATCCCACCTATATAATGGTGTAACTTTCATAAATATCCATCAAACTTTTCTGCACTGTTCAAATTTAAATTCAAATTTGTGCATTTATATTCCCATATGAAAATCCATTTTTCCTATTCCACCACTCCAAATCCATAACTAGTAATTTTCCCCTTCCTAGTTTTCACCCTAGTATTTAACAAAAATAAGTTGACATTTTTCTTAGCACTTTGGTTTTTCTGTTTTACTATTGCCTTATTTTCTCGTTATTTTCTTGCGAGGATTAGATCCCATATTAGATGAAGTTGCTGAAGAAGAAGAAGTAGAAGGATTTGAAGAACTTGAAGACAAAGTATTTTCAAAAGACTTTTCGAAAACCCCGTCGGGTGCCACTTATGCCCGAGGGAGATGATGAGATGGGTAACCATTTGATGACAAGGTGGTGTACCGAGGCAAGTGTGTGTGTTGTTTTCGAAAACGGATTAGATTTAAGATTTTTCGGCTGTCCCAACCTTACATGCGCAACCACTCTACCCTTGTATGGGAAAGGGCATTATTGATTACCTAGGCCGATACTAGCTTGGAGCCCACATTACTAGTGACGGGGGAGAGTTGGTACTCTCTCTCGGGACGGGGTCCTGCCAGGTAGGGCAGCCATGAATGTTTTACAGGGCACCGGATACACCGTTGTGTCCCCTCCCGGATGTTACGATATCGAGTGAGTCTCGTATGATGTACATCATGAGGATATGGAACAACCAGTGGACTCCTTGTTAGTGTCGTCTAGGGAAAGATAGTGATTGGGTGCTTACCCCGGGTACTTGAGGTACCGCAGGTCGTGGATGACACAGAAGTTCCCCGGATCTTGTGGGTAACCTGTGCAACCTCTGCAGAGTGTCAAACTATTCAAATAGATGTGTCCACGGTCAAGGACAGTTGGGCGGTGCTGCTTAAACTACGTCCAGAGTTTTTCAAACCACGTGTGTGTGTGTGATGATAAGGCTGTTTGGGTTAAGTCAGATGGCTTGACACAATGATCAAGTTGGATTGGTGTCCAACTCCGCTTATGTTATAAGGATATCTGTTCTCTCATGATGTATGCTTTACAGGTTGATAGATCATGTCATCGCACTCAAAACTAGCTTTCTGCAAATTACCTACTTAGTGCTGTATCGTTGCATTATTGTTCCTTTTTCCAATCATGGGTTGCTTGCGAGTACATTCAGAGTACTCATGGGCTTGCCACTGGTTGTTTAATTGGTCAGTCATGGAAGGACAGGAGTTCAAAGAAGAGTTCTTTGGAGACGAACATGCGAACTAGGTCGTTTCACAGTCAGAATGCCTGTAGGGTTAAGGCAGATGGCTTGGGTTCTACTTATCGACGAAGATTTCCGCTGCTTAAGCTTATTTGGTATTCAGCCCCTGTGGCATTATCTATGTAAGACTTGATCATAATGGTCATAATTTGTGTAAGACGGTATGTATGGATGTAAGACTCTTGTTATTCAGCTTCTGTGTGTTCAGTGAGCATTGATCTCTGGGGTCAGTGTACACATGAATTCGGTGATCACGACTTATGAGTCGGGGTCCCCACATGCCGGCCGCGTCGGGAGCAGCCAGCGGGGAGCACGCCTTGGTGCTCCAGCACGGAGGGCACCGGGCCGCCGCTCCGCAGCCAGCATGGGGCGGGGGTGCCATGATCTTTGGGCCTCAGACCCAGGAGGAGGAGGCAATGGACGCCGTCAGCCATCTCCTGCGTGGCTGGACGGACCGGCTCGAGGCCTTCACCCAGGCCGAGGTGGGGCGGACGCGCGACCTGGAGCACGCCGTCTTGGTAAGCTTTTTCTTCTTTGTGAATTCTTCTTTGTGAGGGCGCGCTAGCGCACCCACTAGGTGTAGCCCCCGAGATTCGGGCCAACTACATATCAGTTGGGTTGAATCTTTGGAGCATTGGCCTTGTTCTGACTTCTGCTCTTTTCAGCAACTCGATGACTACCGGGTCGGCACCTTCAATCGTCTCCTGGGAAAATACCGGGAGATCAAGGGGCAGCTTGCCGCCAAGGAGGAGGAGCTCCGCGTTGCTGCACATATCTTCGTGCTCTCTTCTAGTGGGGGCGCGCTAGCACACCCACTGGGTGTAGCATCCGAGATTCGGGCCAACTATGTAACAGTTGGGCCCAATCTTAAGTGTTTGCTTTTCTTGTTTCCTGATCTCTTCTTTTTGCAGCTGAGGTGCTGTCCTGGTGTACTCGTCTGCTCCGGGCCGGTCACCACTATGACCGGCTTGTTACCAACTCCGGCCGCCTTGGCGTCGAGGCGACGAAGGCAAGGGCGGAGGCGGCCGCGGCCTGGCGGTCTCTCGACGAGGCCAACCAACTACATGAGCAGCTGGCGAGTCACAAGAGCCGCCTCGAGGCCGAGGGGGAACTCCTTAAGGCGGAAGCCGCCAAGGCGGTGGAGGCGCGGCTGGCCAAAGACAAGGGTCGGCTCCAGGCCGAGGTGGATCACCTGCGGGAGCACGCTAACATAGCTGAGGGGGCCCATCAGGACGAGGTCCGTTGTTGCGAGGCGGCCGAGAAGGCGGCCGATGACAAAGATGCCAAACTAAAGGCGGCCCTTGCCAGGGCGGATGACCTGGAGAAGGCGCAGCGGGAGCGCGACCTCGCCATTGAACGGGAGCGGCGTGGTATGTTGCTTGAAGCGCAGCACCTGGAAGAGTCTTTCTCCAGTAAGTGCTTTTCTTTCATTTTGCCGGGTCGGGGTCTGGTCTTTCGTCCTTGTTGTTCTTCTTTGATATGCCTCGCCTTTTGTGTCAGGGGCCTTCCCCGAGACGCAGCGGCTAGCGGAGGAAGCCGTACATTTTCAGTGCGACCCTACCAGAGTCGTTGGGTCCGGAATGGACCCGCTTGTGGCGTGGACCTTCTCGGAGATCGTCGCCGCTGTTGAGGCCCGCCTGCGGGTCTTGGGGACGCAGATGGAGCGGCTGTCCCAGGCCGGAACCGCGATGATGGCGGCCCTCTGGACGGACTCCGTCCATCCGCGTAGCTTTATGCGCCTAGTGTGCTGGTTCGAGATGTGGTTGGACCGGCTTGGCGAGTGGCACGTCTCCGCCGCTCGTGCCAGTGCTGAGATGGCGCTCGGATTTGCGTTGTCCTGGCATCCGGACCTATAGCTGGACGCGCTGATGGGCCAGCGGGCTGGCTCGGAGCAGCTGCTGCAAGAGCAAGCCGGCCAGATCGCCTCCCAGGCGAGCTAAATCACCGAGTTCGCCTTCCACAACGAGTTCCATCTGGAGCGGACGGAAGACGGCAGGGTCGTGGATGGCAACGACTATGGCCTGCTTCTTCATGATCCGGAGGAGAGCTTGGAGGAGACGGGCGTCTACCACGACGAGGGTGCTGATGAAGACACCGGTGCCTCGCTGGACCCGGAGGTCGCCAGGGGAGAGCCGTCAACGTCGCGACACGGTGCTGGAGATGCCTGAGACATTCTTAGTAGAATGTTGTTAAGTAGCAGGTCCACCCACCCACTGTGTTTTTTAGGGTGTAATGAACTCGGGCTGTGGGCCTTGTTAAATATTTATTTGTAAATGTCGTGAGTGTTTTTGCTTTTGCCTTCCGTTTTTCGAACCGTTTTCCCGCGTTTCTCCCCTCTCAAACCTCCCCCCTCCCACTCCCCCCCCCCGCAAGTCAGACGACCGAGGCTT